>NC_034409.1:14202923-14331397 GCF_002078875.1 Numida meleagris | reverse complement strand
TGTGGATTCTCCTTCTCTGGAGACATTCAAGACCCGCCTGGATGCCTACCTGTGCAGCCTGCTGCAGGGAGCCTGCTTTGCAGGGGGGTTGGACTCGATGACCTCTGGAGGTCCCTTCCAACCCCTACAATTCTGTGATTCTGTGATTATCATTTCATATCCTAATGTGCATAATAAAATCATTTACAAGTTTAAGTCCTCCATGAGAACGAGCACTTGTGTCCATAAGGCTACTTTCAGCTGTCTGTAGAAAGCCTAACCAACTTCCTCCTCCTGTTTAGGTGGACTGTTATAAACACCCACAGCTGTGTCAGCCACATTTACCTTCCCCTTAATGCTCACCCATAAGCTCTTAACTCATTCACAATTCATCCCTAAGCAGGCCTCAGTACAGTCCAGTTGTGCTTTCACATAAGGAACAACTCCACCAACTCATCTCACTGGTCTGTCTTCCATAAAAAGTACATACCCATCCATGACAGCATTCTAGTAATGCAAGCTGTCCCACCATGTCTCTATGACTGCAATGAGATCATGGCCCTGAGACCACACACAGATGTCTAATTCTTTGCCTTTATTCCCCATGCACACAGCATTGGTAGAGGCACTTCAGAGCAGAGAAGGGAGCAGAGGATGCAGGTTTCCCTGGGGAAATGCAAGAGGATCCCTCATAGCTATACACACCCTTGAGGAGGCTGGTCTTCTGGCTCATGTCATGGGAAGCAGCTAGGGAGTATTTGTCGCTTTTCTGGTTGGCCTGACTCATTCCCAGTTGGTTGCAATGGCATTAGCATTGCCATTTAGGGCCCCACCCCCCAGTATGAATCAGTTAATGTTCAGCAAAGTACTGAGAAGGCAACGGAGCAGACACAGTACTAGAATAGTGAGGGGAAAAAAAGAGAGAAAAATTCAGCCGAGTATAGGTAGGGAAACTATGGGAAGAAAAAAATTACTAATCAATAAGTCAGGATCTTGGAGATGAAGTGTAAATTGCAGGATTCATGTCTCCAACACTCAGTGTTTGTTTGTTCAGAACAAATGCACATATACTTCCCTGGAACTCTGATATTAATGTTTGCAGCACTATCGATCCAGCTCAAAATATTTAGCTCCTTTGTGTGATATCCACTTTTAAATTCATCAAAAAGCCCTTATTTCTTTACTATCAAATAATCTAATTTATATTTAGATGTATGATCAATATTTTTGAGTATTAATCAGTTTTTTCCTTAAGAACTTGCCCTAAAATTCTTCTGCAAAGTTAAATGTTGTTAATGTTCTTCCTCTGACATATCACACATATGCCCATCAAGTCAGGCTCACTTTCTCTATTTTGTAACTTGCCTCTCTGAACAAGTTGGCTTACTCTCTTCAGCAGTTCACTAAAAAAGACCAGAAATAATACTGGATTGCAAGCACTTTCTAAGTTTTTAAGATGAAGGCACCTTACACTGGGTAGTTCTGTTGTAAAACATTCACTAACATAGGCCAGGTGGAGAGTTGACCAGATATGGTGTGAATGCTAATTTTGTCTCAGAGAAAAAAGGAGAACTAAGGGTAATTCTGTGTTTGGGAGTCCATTAGTGAAGAGTTTTGTGCAGTCTAGGAAAGCAGAATATTAACATGTTCATGCATTCTGGGCTCCCTCATTCATATATTCATGTATGTATTTGCATTGACTGCTCTACCATCTGTAGTCTCAATTTTTCACAACAAAAAAAAAATTAAGAATGTAAAAGCATTATGAGAACCTTCTGTTGGTAGCACACTTCAATTAAGGCTTTGGCCTTAAGCAGAATTGTCCACTATTCATAAAACATGGTTGCCTTATGCTTTCTTTCATCCTCCCTTGAATTAATCAATTATAATTGATTAATCAATATTTGTACTCTGTTATAATAATTCCCCAGGTGAATGAGTGGCAATATGCCCAGACATTGCTCTTGTACATTTGTGGAGAGTATGTATAATTTATTACCTTTTAGAAAAAGGTCAAATCTTATTTGAAATATTCTCTACAGACATTAGCAGGGCAATGATCTACAAAATAAAGTTTCCCTGAAACAGAGCAGATCTAAAACTGCTTATGGATTTTTGCTAAATAAAGGATTTGAACTTTAAGTGCTAGGGTGCAGCATAACTTTGATGGCACCAGTCCCTTCAGCCACCTGCTTATTCTGATAATAAGTTGGTTCATCACTTGTTTTTTTGTGTGCTTTTTTTTTTTTAACTGCTAGCCCATGGGCCAAATCTAGCAGATTTATATAAATCATAGCAAACAAACCTCATCACCTGCTATTCATCTGCCTCAGCAAAATTTCCTCTTAAAAGACAAAACCAAAAGAGTAACTGCTGGAAGTCTGTCATCTAGATGAGCTGCTCCTGCTGCTGCTGCTATTCCTCCCAGTGATAGAACAACTGCTGGGTTGCATGCACAGAAACAAAACTCAGTAACAGTGACTTGAGGTTCATCCTCAGTAATGGCTCAAGGCATCTGGTCATCTTGTTTTCTCCTTGTTGGCTTAGACAAAATGAAAAGGAAGGGAAAGAGGGCACGAATCAAAGAGGAAGAAAAGAGGACCTTGATAGGAAGAGGCATGCAGCTTCTGATTCCACTGCCAGTAACCTCCAGTATCCGTAGTATGAAGGAGAGGGTGTGAGAATATGCCTTGGGCACACACCTTAGTGTGTGGGAGGTGATGGGAAGTGAGCAAACTCCAAGAAAGGTGGAAAAAAATGTTAGTACTTTAACATTTTTAAAATGTTTAAAAAGTGTTTTTTATTCAAGGGAATTAACTCAGGAGTGCATTGCTGAACTGACAGTAACTTATTGGTCACATCCTTAGCAATCCACAAAGTTAAAGAAAGATCCGAGATAATTCAAAGAACTTCACAGGGAATTTTACAAGAGTTGGATTTTAAAGCAGAGCGTGCTACTTAGTGAACTGTACCGGAGCCTAATGTTCCTTTATAGTATGCTGCTTTTTCAATTGGAGTCTTTATGTGAAATATTGATATTTATAAATACTTCTGCATAAGTTTACCTATCTAAACACTGCTATCAGGTAAATGCAGGCTCAAGGCAGTGGTATGTGTTTGGAAGGTCCTAAATTGTCTCAGAGTCTGAAGGTTATCTTTTTCTCCTCTCTGTCATTTTGTCTCACATTCAAGTGGCTGTTTTTTACTCTTATGTGAAGCCTCTTGTCTTTTCAAATGTGCTCTTTAATTAAAATGCTCAGCAGCACTGTAAGTCACCTCCTAACTACTGCAACTTCTCCTTTTGCTTTTACGATACCCTTATCTTATCCTTTCATTCACATTAAAATACAGTGTGTTATGGTAGGATAAACTTAGCAAAATGTGAACTGCATTTAGCATCATCACTGAATGCCATTCTGATCGTGCCTTAGGACATGCTGCTACACTGCATTTCAGAGTGGTATCCTATCTAAGAATGTGTTTGACACCTTGCTAAAGGGCCATCAGGGAAGAGCCATTAAGCACTTTACATTCTCTTTTCCATTCTACTCTCTGATCTCTGCAACAACGTTTTTCATACACAGAACTATAGCAGGAAGAAGCTGAAGTTCAATGCAAGGAAGAAACAGTGGGAGTGGGCAACACACCATTGTACACAGCTTGACTTTTGTTCCAGAGACTTTAGCTATAGCAGCTGAAAAGATTATTTCTCTCCAAGTTGAATGAGGGGTTTCTTTGCTAATATGCCAGAGAGCAAATTTCATCAGCTGGCATCACACGTACTTGTGTTGTTGGGTGGAAAGGCAGAGGTGAGGAAGAAATCTGGGATAAGAAAATATAAACTGTTGCAGCTACTGTCACAGAGCTCTTAAGTCACTGTCTAGGAGCAGAACAAGCAGGAGTGGGGGAAGTTCCATGGGACTACAGAGCTGTGCTCTCCAGAAGCAGCAAGCCAGACTGAGGAAGGCTGTGTTTTACTACCCTTGCTATCTTCAGAGGTCAGTGATTTTCCAATGCCCTTTATGAGTAAAGTTTTAATAAAAAAACATCTTTACAAAGAATATCTTCTTTGGCTTTTGGAACACTGTGAAGGATTTAATCTACAAGAAAGTGTTCGTAATCCACAGGACATAATCCTGAGCAAAGGCGGGTGAACAAGAAAAGACTTGGGTGATCCCAGGAACAGACTTGAAGGCAGAGCCCCACAAGGGAAGCATTATGCCAAATAGGTGGAAGTGACAGTGGGAAACGCTAACAGTCACAAGTAACTGATTCAGAAGCAAAAAGAAAATACATCACAGCAATGCAGCCACCAACAGGGGTGGTGATCCCTTAGAACTCTTAGCAAAATCATAAAAGGTGCCCAAGCTGGAACAGTTCACTGCTGTGTGTACACAGCATTACAATAGGACGCAGCAGTAACAAGGAACATGTAAATAAAGCAATTCCACATCCAGTGCAGATACCACCAAACCTCTGTGCATCCCTGAAGTCACACAAAAAAGTAATTAAGTAGTGGAAGGGCCAAATGTTTGGATGCCTTCAGCACAAACCAGTATAGTGGAACAACTAGTTTGCATTAAACGTACAGGACGAGGGAGCTAGGAGAATCACAGAATCATAGAATGGCCTGGGTTGAAAAGGACCTCAAAGATCATCTAGTCTCAAACCCCTGCTGAGTGCAGGGTCGCCAACCACTAGATCAGGCTGCCCAGAGCCACGTCCAGCCTGGTCTTGAACTCCTCCAGGGACAGGGCATCCACAACCTCCCTGGGCAACCTGTTCCAGTGCATCACCACCCTCTGAGTGAAAAACTTCCTCCTAACATCTAACCTAAATCTCCTTCAAGTATTGGAAGGCCACAATGAGGTCTCCCCAGAGACTTCTCCAAGCTAAACAAGCCCAGTTCCCTCAATCCTTCTTCACAGGAGAGGTGCTCCAGCCCTCTAATCGTCTTGGTCGCCCTCCTCCGAACTCATTCCAAGAGCTCCATGTCTTTCTTGAACTGGGGGCCCCAGGCCTGGATGCAGTACTCCAGATGGGGCCTCACAAGAGCCAAGTAGAGGGGGACAATCGAAGGAGACCCTGTGTCAAGTTCCCCAGCATCCCAAGAATGCATACATATGATTCCCTATGTTGAGACTCTTTGTGCCCTCCTACAGCTCTGCCTCCAAGGTTTTGCAAAGCCCTGGAAGGGTCTGTGGCTTGCTGCTCCCCAGGGCCTCTGTGGGAAGGGGTACCCTGGGTCAGAGTACTGTTTTTGCGCTGGCAAAAGCAGAAGCTGGAAACTCACAGTATGAATCAAACTGCATTCTCTGTAATAGCACTTGACTTTCCAACAGGGCTGCAGGCTGGTCTTTCCATTAGCTCTCTCTCTCTCTCAAATTAAATTTAAAACTTTTTGTTCTCGTGCTTAAAACTATATAATTACTCCTCCCCTCTCCTGATAGCACTGAATCAACTCTCCCATGAAAGCATTTGCTGTGCCGTGAGTCACTCCAACCTCTGCATGCACTTTTTGATTGATACACACACCTTTCCCTTAAACAACCCTGTGCAGTTTTGTAGGATTGTTGCCTCTATCTGATCCAGATCGATCATTCACTGCATTTAAGTTTTCTTAAGAGCCAAAAATTGGTTTTATGGACAGTAGAAGGAAATTATCTGCACAGAAGAATATCTGTAGTGTTTTACATTATCTATATTAAGTAGAATAATAATGTAAACTTCTTGCTATTGCCTTTCCCTCTCTTCCTACTTCTCAAGTTGCTTGGTCAGTTACAGCTATAGCTAAAATGTAGGCTTTGGGGGCAAGTTTAGGTTTTCATGAGGCACTCAGCACACTTTTGGAAATAAAAAGTAACTAGCAGAAACAATTCAAAGGTTCCAAATAACAGATGACTTTACATAAATGAATGTAAAAAAAAAGATTTAAAATAAGAAAATAAAATACAGTGCAATCACATTAATACATACACTCATGTTAATGTACTCCAAGAAACACATTTTATAAGTGACAACAGTTATAAAAATGGCTCTTCTGGAGTTTATGGTATGGTCAAGAAAGCATACATAAGAGCTTATAAAAGTCCAATCTGCAAGCTTCTATTCAAAATTTTAGAATAATTAATTCTCATCTACACTGCTAAATCATGTTTATTGTAAAGACGCTCTTACCGGATCTAGGTTCTTAAAAAGAAGAATGTCCTTGCAAGCTTCCTGCAGCCTGTTTCTTTGATCATCTGTTTTAGGGTGAATAATCTGAGAGATATAATAGAAAAACCTTTAAAGTGATTATCATACAGCAGCAACTAGTTGAAGGGCTGAGTTAATTCACCTAAGTATTTTATGCAGTATTTGTTCATGCTTTATAACATTTTCCCTTCAAAACCTTCAGGATTTGAATAAATACCCAGCGATAACGCTATATCACCACAGCATGAGCAAATGATGCCTGTCAGTATTTAAGCAGACGAGATCTTAAACGTTTGTAGAATCCAGTTTGTTTTCACAAGCCATTCTGGACACGTTCATTTAGCAGTTTTTGTGTAAACATTACTCTACTGCTCCACCACTAACCACACATATTCTGTAAAGAAACACCACCGATACATTTACATTTATCTATTTGCCATGACTACTTCCTAAAGGATATTTCGCCAAATAGTCTCTGTGCTAAGTTTATACAAGTAGTTTAACTAGTAAACAGCAGACTTCACATCATTTGAACCAGCCAGAAATCTACTAAATTACCAATGTCTGGTTAATACAACTATCAATCTAACCATTGGTCTAACTTATATTTTTAAGATAACCTTTTTCGACACTTTACTTAGACAGAAATTAGGTTCAATACAAAAATATAAGCCAGTCTTTAAAAGTCACACTTACACCATTTCATATTAAAAACTGAGTAAATGCCTTTAAAGGTGACCCAAGTAAAAGAAAGAAATCTATTTCATTAGTTATTGCTTTCTACATATGAAAATCTTATGTGATTTTACAATTCTTTTTTATGCCTTACCTAAATACTAGAGTGGTGATTAAAATACTGCAAGATTATAAGGAGGCTAAGTAAGTACTTTTAAGAGCAGAAATTCTCTGAGCAAATGTAACTGCGCACAAATGTTTCCATTACAGACCATGGATCATGGGTACAGTAATTTAGAATGATATTTAACTGTGTTCTACATGGGTGACTATTACAGAGAATTTTTAAGTGCTCCTCTAACATGAAAACCTCACAAATTATTAAAGAACATTACAACAAGGATGGTTCTGGAAAGGAATGGTAATGCTAGTTACATAATATATATAATCAGTCCTATTTTCTTCCTAAATTTAATGCCTGAGAACTGGTAAAAAAAATATTGAAGCATTAACTACCCTTGTTTCTGCATCATCCTCTTCTTCATCAGGATTGTAAGCTTCCGCACACACTGGAATAAAAAAGTATAGTCTTAATTGAAAGCAAAATATTGTTTCACAAGAATTACATTCACAGATGCATTGCATGCCATACGTAGCAATGTGACACTCCACAGAGAGCTGCAGAAGATATTGCTGATGAGAGCCCACAGCAGGTCATCTCCAAACTGCTGGTGGAAAAGGGTACATTTACATCAATTTTGGTCGTGTTTTTTGTGTTTTGAAAGATCTCCAAGATACTTCACAGCTTCCCAAGTAACCACTCGTAAGTGATCTGACCTTACTACCAGAAATTTTTCTCTCCTGTCTAATCTAGTCCCTTCTGTTATAAATCTAAGCAATCCATGCTGGACGCAGAGATCAGATCTTTCCCTTTGCCTGCATAAATACAAGCTTTTTTTTTATACAGTTGAAAATTTTTATCTCTTACTTTTTATGGTAAATACTTTGATTTTTGAAGTTTTTTCTTACAAGTCATATTTTCCAGCTCTAATTATCCTCATTGCTGTCCTCTCAGCTCCTTCCAATTCACCCTGCTTTACTGAAGTGCAATGATCAAAACCAGACACAATATTTGAGCCGAAGACAGTACTGAGTTGTCATGGTTTGTGCTAGGACAGAGTTAATTTTCTTTGCAGAAGTTTGTATGCTGCTGTGTTTTAGACTTGGGATGAAAATAGTGGTGATAACACACCGATGTTTTAGTTGTTTCTGAGCAGTGCTGCCCAAGGACATTTCAGCTTCTCATGCTGCCCTGCCAGTGAGGAGCTGGGGTGCACAGGGGGCTGGGAGGGGACAGCACGAGGACAGCTGGCCCAAACCAGCCAAAGGAATGTCCCATGCCTTATGGTGCCATGCTCAGCAATAAAAGCTGGGGTGACGAAGGAGGAATGGAGGTGCCTGGAGTGATGGTGTATGTCTTCCTTAAAAGCCATCACACGGGATGAGCTCTGCTCTCCTGGAAGTGGCTGAACGTCTGCCTGCTGATGGGAAGCAGCAAAGTAATTCCTTATTCTGATTTGCTTATGTGTGCAGCTTTTGCTTTACCTACTGAACTGTCTTTATCTCAGCCCAGGAGTTCTCACCATTTTGCCTTCCTGATTCTCGCCCATCTCACCTGGGGAGAGGAGTGAGCGGCTGCGTGGTGCTTAGCTGCTGCTCAGCACAGCAGATAAAATACTGCACTGACATTTTGCAGGCTATATGTATTTTCATCCACCCACATCTTTTTCATAGCAACTTGATTACGTCTACTCATGTAATTTTCATGACTTGCATATGATTTTCAAAAATCACTGCTTCACCAGCTGTTCTGTGTACGGCCATTCTGCCCAAGAGTAGTACCATGCACCTATTAAGTATCACCTTCTTCCCCAAACCATTTCTGCAATGTGCTAAGATCATTCAGAATTCTGATCTCCAGCATTATTCCAGTCCATTCTCAACTTTGTGACAACAGTAAATCTAATAAACACATTCATACATAATCTAGAGTACCTCTGAAAAAAAAAGAACAGTATCAAAAATAAACTCCAATGGAATACAGACATCTGGCCACGAAACAGCAGTCGCTGCTTGGTAGTCACCTTCTCCACCCAGTTTTGTGGCCATCCCATGCAATTTATATTAACACACAGCACGTTGTTCCCTACTTTGTTTATAGAAGGGTCTTGCAAGACAATATTTAAGTTTCTTAAACTGAAAATGTAGGAATATGTTCCTTTTCTCTTATCCAAAAGTTCTGTTTTCTTGTTACAAGGACATTAGATAGTTCCAACAAATCCATGCCCATCGCTGGTTTTCCCCTTTTCTCCAGGTACTTCCAAACTGTTTATTTGTCTGTAATTTCTCTAAGAGCAAGAATGACCCACAGACCTCTGACAGCTCTCTTCCTCTAGGCAGGAAAGTCACTCCTCCCTTTTAACAATCAAGATTTCTATTTTTGTTTTTTTTCCACTATCTTTCATTTATCTTCTTCAGCTTCTCCATGTTAATTGCTAACAAGCCGAGATTGACTTTTCCAGTTTCTCCTATTTCCAAGTACAGCACTGCTCAGACACAGCTAGCCTGCAGACACCTAACCTATTAAATACTCTCTAATTTGTCCTTTCTCCTTTCTAGGCTGAGTTTTCCATACACTCTTAATGCCACTAGTGAAGATTGACGTAATGTGTTAAGTAGAACAACCCTTTCCTGGAATATCCTCTTAGCAGTAATGTACTTCTAGAAATATTTCTGTTATTCCTAATGTTTGTTCTGGTAACTGGATCACTTTTTTTTTTTTTTTTTTTGCCTTGATTTCTCTGATCTTCGTCTCTGTATTTTTGCTATTATTTTATACTCAATAACTTCAATTAGTTTTAATTTTCTACATAGTTCCTTCTTGTGCTTGATATAAATAATAAAGTTATAATTTAGACAGATGTATTTTACTTTTATGTTATCCTCCTTCTGTGCTGTCACAATTTGCATTTGTTCCCTTTATATAGTTTCTTTGAGGAACAACCAATTCCCTTTGTCTCAGACCCAATAATGTGCTCGTTCCCCCACCCAATTGAGATGATTTTGCTGTACTACAGCACGTGTTATGCAGAGTCCCAAAGGAAGCCTTGACCCTTGCCACCTCACCATATTAGGCACTTTGCAAATCCTAAAGCATCAACTTTCTAAAACTTGGCAGCTTCAAAAACAAGTTCTCCGGAAATGACAAAAAGATTTCTACTAGCTTTACTAGGAACTACAAATGCCCACAAAAGGAAGTTTGAGATATCTTGAACAAGTATAATACTTCACCTCTAAATACAAAAAATGTTCCTACCAACATTTTTATGACAATACAGTATTTACATGTTGTCTGAAATAAACTTTAAGGGTTTTTATTTAAATGGAAACAATAATAGCATGCAAAGCATCATAACCCATCACTATGTAATCACTACTTTGTTGCTGAATTTAGCCTCATCCCTGGCCACCTTTATCTTATCGATCCCTTTCATGTAGTCAGAAGCAGGATCAGTACAGAAAGAGAGAATGTAACTGAGATTTTCTGTGTTGTCTGGTGTCTCTGCTCTAAATTCACTTGACTCTGCATGAGAAAGTCAGTTGCACCACTATCAGCAAGTACCTTAATTAAGTATTTCTGCTTTATCACTGAATATGCACAATATATATCTTTAACAGCTTGTAGTTTCTTCTGGTTAGTACCCACCTTCCCCAGTTTAAAAATTACTTATTCTTATCATCTGTCATGAGAAACTTCCCTTCTGGTTGTAGTTCTGTACTTATTTTACATTGGCTTATCTTTTTGTCGTGATTACAGATGCATTTTTCACTTGGGTCACAACTTACAGATCATATACATGCTGTGGGTCTGCAGTTTTAAATGCAGAATTTCCTCTCCTCCATTCTTATTTCAGTAGCCTGTCTTAAAAGCTTTGTAGTCTAGTAACATATTAATTTCTGAATGTCATCACTAGATATCTCATGGAAAAACTTGATGTATTTTATTCCTGTTCCTGAAATACGGTTTCTGACATTACGGTCCACTGAATTTCATGACATGAAAAATGGGGTTTGGGCCATTAGAATCACAATGACGTAAAACATCCAGAACTAAATAAGATGCCTCTTCTGTAGACATCCACATCTGCAGAAGTCATCTGGGTTCCAATTACAGTCAATGGAAAGAAGCCAGAACTTTTACAAAGCTATTAATCTGACCTGTGTTACATGTCCAGATTAAGACAAGTGTAATTACAACTCTGACTAATAGGCTGAGGTAAACTCTATCCCTCTTAAGATGAGTCCTGTTATTTACAGCAAGCTGCTAGGCTGGTTTCTGCACCTTTACATTTTGTCCATATTCTTTAGAAAACAAATTCATCATCTGATGGTGACAGTTGCTCATGCAATAGTAAACCTTTATTCGGAGAATCACAGAACCATAAAATGGTTTGGGTTGGAAGGGACCCTAAAGCCCACCCATCCCCAACCCCTGCCACGGGCTGGCTGCTACCCACCAGCTCAGGCTGCCCAGGGCCCCATCCAACCCGGCCTTGAGCACCTCCAGGAATGGGGCACCCACAGCTTCTCTGGGTAGTTGTGTCAGTGCCTCACTGCCCTCAGAGTAAAGAATTTCTTCATAACAACTAATCTAAATCTTCTCTATTCCAGTTAAAAGCAATTCCAACTTGTCCTATCACTATCAGACCAAGCACTTGTAAAAAAAAAAAAAAAAAAGTCACTCTCCATCTAGTTTATAAGCTCCCTTTAAGTACTCGAAGCCTGCAATGAGGTCTCCCCAGGGCCTTCTCTTCTTTTTGTATATTCCAGGGAGACAGCATTTGGCTTCCAGCTCTTCTGACTAAGCCCTGACTGGCATCACAGACATAATTACTCTGAGCCACTCCACTGCTGGTGTTTGGTGTTTCTTTTTTCTACCTCTCCAGCTCATTCCACTTTCCCAAGAGTACACAGTACACACTGACTTTATCATGATCAAATGCCCTGTCATGTTTTGCTACATGTCACTGCTGAATTTAGTATTGTACCGCTGCTCAAAAAGCAGTCCTAATACAGTGCTTAGGGACCTATTTCATCCCGGGCATAAGTACAGCTTTAAAAATAGTGATACAAATACTGTAAATATTCCTCCATTGGCTGCTAAGCTCAACAAAGTGAAACTATTTTTATTCAGTTTTTTCAGTGGAAGATTACATTTCACATATAAATCATCAAGATGGACACAAACACAAACAAGGCCAAATACATCAGCACAAAGGATATAAATCTGAATTATCAGACAGCGGTGCATTATTAGAATATACATGCACTGAAAATTGCACACAAATCTAGATGGATTGCTTTGCCAGGAAGAAGAGGCAATCTTTCCTAATTTCTAACTCTAGCAGTACCAGAAGTAAAGTCAGTTTAGATATGAATGAATTCTAAAATGAGAATTAACATATAGTTAGTAATTGTAGGATCACAAAATAAATGTTACACATGCTTTATTTATTCTCTTGGTATTTCAGGAAATAAGAAGCTATCAATAATGAAATGAATGAACGCACATGTATTATAGTCAAAACATGGCATAAAAAACAATGAATGTGTGGACCCTTTCCAAAGCATAGGAACCCTTAGTAATAAAGCATTTTACCAAAAAAAAAAAAAAAAAAAAAAAGGCTATGAAAATATTTCTTCTTCCCATTCAGGCCAAATCAAGATGACAGCTTTGTCAGCGTGACCACCAGGTTGCATGTGAAAACAACCATCTCTTGCCATTGCGTAGGTAGGGCACCATGCCCTACATCCCTACAAACATCCCCAACTCCAATAGCAATGTCCCATCCCCTCATCCAGCAGGAATGTCACCTTGCAGGTTTAGCCATATGGAAGTTGCTAAGGTGACTTATCTGCAGTGTGAGATTTTTTTTTCCCAGTTCATCAAGATGTTCTTCTCTTCATCTGCCAAACACGGAGCAGAAACATGGTGCAGAGTTTCCATGCATGGCAGATGCTACTTCCACAAATACTGCTGGAACTCTATCAAAGTATCTGACATGATTTCCCACTGGAATCCATTTTTTTTCATCTCACCAGTTCCCACCACTGCAGGAAGAACTAGCAAGAGAACTCTACACTCCAAAAAGACAAAATTTTGCCAGAAGTTTTTGTTTAAACGACAGCAATCCTGTGCAATGGTAGCAATAAAACAACCAGTCATGGTCTCTGATGGTCGTGACTACCAAGTCCCAAATTATTTCTAGAGCTGGTTTTGTCTGGACCACACAGAAGACAAGACTGAAGATCATAAGTAAACCTAAGGACTAAAGAACAACCCAGTGAAAGGAGATCAGCTTTCTTCTGGAGTGCACAAATTCATGAGAGAAGTCTTAACTGGTTCCACATAGCACACAGTAAGGTATTATCAGCTGGCTCAGATCAACCACTTGTGCAGAACTCTGAAACTATTTCAAGGAGCTACATTCTCCTTAAATGTACACTAATCTGGAACGATCACTGGGGCTATTGTTGCCCATGATACTATATCTGATGGTCACTAAACTGAAACTTTACTTAGGCACAGTTAGGTGAATTAATATACCTGATGCCTATATTAATATACCTATATGCCTGATACATTGTAATTCTGTGCTAATGCTACATTATATAGAAAGTACTTACACTACAAATGCTATCCAAACTGGAATAAAAGTATACATGCTCAGAAAAAAAGCTCTAGTAACGATAGAGTCACAAGTATTTTTGAGATTTCTTCACACGTAAAAAACCAAAAATTTGAAGAAATTCCCCCCCAGTCTTCCAGATTTATGAGATAACTACTTGTGAGTGGCCCATTACTTAACACAAGTGGCTAAGTGCTCAGGACAGTCGCCTCAAAATGTAAAACTGCATAAAATCCAGTCAGCTTGTCTCCTCTTAATTAAGAGGACCTTCCTTAATTAAGAGAACCTCCTCTTAAATAAGGTGACCTTCAGTTCATTAGGTGGGAACTCTGTGGGAGCACTGCCAAGAAAGTCTGTTTGAAAGTAGACTGCTCATGAAGGACTGTTACCTGCTCTTCTTTTCATGCATGACTGAGATCCTCCAAAGACTGTATGACAGTCATAAAGACAGACCAAATACTGGGCCTGTGCTAATGGCAAAACCTTTTGCCAGAGCTGGAAGGCCGTGCTCAGCCTGCACGACATGCTTGCAAGGAATCAAACACTTCCGAAGAACTGCTCATGCAATCCACTCTTCAATGCCATTTTCTGTTGTCCATCTGCTACTACCGCTATTTTAAATTAATCACACCTCAAGATATTTCCTCCAGCATTGCTAAATAACACGAAGTGCCTAATAATATGTAGCATCTTGAATGAGATCCATGCCAACTGTGAGTCAGATCCTCCCAAGGACTCTCCATTCAGAAGTCCATGTGAAGTCTATTCATGTTACATCAGTCCTCTCACCAAAGCAAGGATTTTATCAAGATTGCAATGAACACCATTAAAGCTCATTTGAAAAAACATGATGGTCCCCACAAAACATTTTTAGATCATTTTATCCCAAACGAGCTATTCATGTGTGAGTGCCTCTACATAGCAAGTCCCTTAATAATATAGAATATAACACAGAAAATTGTTATGTGTTAGACTGCACTATCTTCCTGTACTCTACAGGACAAAGCACTCTGCATCAAAGGCAGCAAATGCTGGTCATCACTGCGGCAAAGAGGTACATTCTTCCCTTAAACCACCCTGTTGTGAATTGCTAAATAGGCTCCTCCACTGAAACAGCATATTCGAACTTCACCACAAGTGGACGAAAATACTTCCCTATTTGTAAGCAGAAACCCAGAGAAAGGTTTTAGCAGATTCTCCATGAGGACTTGCATAGTCCCTAGTCCTTGTTACAGTCGTATTTCAGTTGTTTCTATAATTGTGTAATTTGGCAAGATGAAGCTAAAGAAAACAGCCTTTTGGCTTACAATGAGGAGACAGCTTTGCATGGCTTCTCAGGAAGTGCTTGATTTCATCTGTCTGGTTAGTGAAAACCAGCACAAACACACATTACAGTGTCCAGAACACTGCAGGTAGATATTAAACAATAAAAACATTACAAAACTAAGATGCACTTCCACTAGAAAAGTTTGTCAGTATATACTATAGACTATACTACTTTCTCTGCAAGCTTTCCCAGCAATAGCTGGAGTAGCATGCCATATTACAACATACCGTACTCTGATGTTGACTTGTGTAACCTTCTGTTCCCATTCTCATATGAGTCCAAGCAGTTCACAATGCTACAGTGTGTTATTTGGGACATAACTGAACTATGTATAAATATTTGACATGTTCTGAGCAGACACAGAACTCTCTGCATACTTTTCAACTTTATATTCACTAATAACAAAGCAAAAAAAAAAAAAAAAATGGAACTGCACCCAGCTCTTTTCCTTTGATTTAATACATCATAGCCATCTACAGATTTTTCTCTTATCAAAAAGTCAGCAGTACACTCAGAGTGGACCATATCTTTCCCCTAGAAAATTCATCTCTTACATAAAAAGTGCTGCAAAAATTTTAAAGACTGTAGCTGCAACTGTTCATCTCCGGAACCTACATTCTGAAAGGATACATGTTCACATTTTTAAAATAGCAACACAGTATTACAGTTTAAGGAACGACATACAACACAGTAAACCATAACAGCAGCTTATTTTTACCCAAAATGAGCTCTCTGTCCATTCTGACAGGGCTTGTTACTTATTCTGTACAACGGATCAGGTTTCATACACTAGAGCCCAAAGTGATACAATTGTTGCTGTTGATTTTTACTGAAGTGTGGAAACTTCAGCAAGTAACTATTCAGATGAGTTTTAATGCATTTAAATGTATGTTAAAGTGAGTTAATAGCATACTAACCACTTATTGAAAAACTACCCTAGCCATATTTTTCAAACTTGATGGCAAAATGATACATGGACACCTTAATAAGGACACAGAAACAGGCACTAAACTGAGTTTATTACTCATTAATCTCCACTTATGTCTTCCCCTCCATGCAGTAAAATACCTGAAAAGGAGGTGTTTGTTAGTTTTGGTAAACCAGTAGGCATATTTTAGGACTTAGTTATTAAAAGTAATTATTTTTAATGATGGGTTAAGTATGAAAGATGCCTGCAGAAAAACACCACAGAATTTACAAATCTGGCAGAGTAAAATATGAAACTACTAATAGGACAGAAGAAAGAAAAAAAAAAAAAAACAGAAAAAAGGAGAAAAATGCAAGTAGAAAAATGCCAGAAAAATAAATACTAAAATTTCAGACTAGTGAGAAGACACTGAAAGTGAGATGTATGAATCAGTCAGCTGTAGGACAGGATGAATAGACAGAACTGTAAACAAAGCAAAACTGGGAATTGTTTGAAAAAAGTAAAATGCTAAAATCATAGTAAATAAGGTAATTACGAACAGACAGCAGAGGAGCTGGTGAAAGACATAACTCCAAGGCTCCCTAGCTTACTTGAGTAGGATTAACGCTGAGTAAAGGAGCACTTGGAAAAACAGGAGAAGAACAAAAAAAATATAAGAATAACAGAACTCAAGAGGGAAAAAATAGCAGCAGATCTCAACTCTGCCAACAGGTTATGAGGTAAAATCAAGCCCCCACCTTGGTTTAACTGGACAGGAGGAAGGAGAAAAGAAAGGGGCTAGTTTTACACACCTACAAAGAGTTACAAAGGTGAATGAACCCAAAATAAGGTGATTATTTTATGAAACCATGTATTTATGGCCACTTTCTACGCTGGTATTTTAAAGACAAATACAAGAATCAACTTGACAGATAAAGAAGAGATGTAGAGAGGGAAAGAAAATGCTGAGAAGTGAGACAAAGAAAATAGTCACTGGTGGCAGGACATGTAAAAATATAAAAGGCTTTGACAAAATATTAAAAACATGAACAAGGACACACAAGAGAAGGTGACCTCTGGGCCACAGACTTGTGCAAAGAATGACTGTAGGACACTACGGACAAAGCCATGAGCTCTGACAAGCTTGTCCCAGTGTCCTTCCAGCAGGGTGGATTGATTTGTTCAAGACCAGGTAAAAGATCTGCCAATAGCAGTATGTATGACCATCCAGGAAAAGGAGGAAGGCGCAGATACTGAAACACTTAGGAAGCAGACTCCTCATCCCTGATGGGTTACTCTGAGCTCCTCAGAGGCACATGCCAAAAAGTACTGCTACTTACAGGGCAGAACTGTCTTGGACACCTGAGAGAGCGTGAAGTTTAGTCTTAGCAGGCTTTACAGAAAACCTTGTATCCATACGGGATTTAGAATAACAAGCTGAGGATAGGCACATGAAAGAAGAGGAGGAGTCATCCTTTAAAAAGAATGGTTGCTATAGAAAATTTATTTTTGCTTATCACAGTGAAAGGACTAAGGGAACGAAGCTAGAATCAATCCTTCCCCATTTTACACTGAAAAGCCCACATACTACCTCACAAAATAATCTGTAAAGAAATACTCCTTCTTTCTCCTGGGGCAAGGCTGTTAAGCAAGATGAAACACAATAATAAGCTAAAGGAGCTGTCTCCTAGAATTTTAGCATACTGGTTTTGGTCAAATGGGTAAGTCATGCTCACATAATCCTCTATATCAGAACTCAGATAAATCAAACTTAATGAACAGGTGCCAGATCTAACAGGAAGACAGGTAGAAAAAAAAAAGACATTCTATAAAACACTTCTGCCAAGTTTTGAAAAGTTTGATTTTGAACATCTGGTTTCTCAGCAATTCCAGAAAATCAATCTAAGATTTTTTGCTGACAGGTTTTTCTTTAGATAGCTGAAAGAAGTGTAGAAGATGAATCACAACTATAAAATAATGCATTCCACTTTACTTTTCCCACAATCAAAATATAAACAGTTATTATCAAGTAGTACTGGCACTACAAACCAAGGTAAGAACATAAGCACCCAACACAGTGATCACAACATGCTCACCTACATCTGTAATGTGCAAACAACAATAACAAGCCAGAAGACGGACTAAAAATATTCTCCCAAGAACTGGGTCAGTAGTCAACCTAAGAACACCAATTACCACACTTGAATTGTCTAGTAGTAGAGGCAGCCCATAACTGTGCTGCTAATTTCCACTGAGAACTTGAAAGAAGACACCAAGGTCTCATAGAATTGATTTATCTTTTTCGGAAAGAGAGAAAAAATGTACCCTGAACTCATACAGATAACGAGCAATCATCATGAGCAGCTTCATCTCTTCTATCTATGGATCCTGCAGATTTCCACAGTGCTCGGTTTCTCTCCCTCTCATTTTCTAATGTTAGTCAATGCAGAAAGGCTAGAAGTGCCATCAACATAACAGAGGACACTTCAAATTACATTACTCTTTTCTGCTAGCCACCACTACATAACTTCATTTTTTCAATGCCTAGTTAAAATCACATTGTGCTTGAAGAAAAGCCAGCTAGAGGTAAACCCAGAAAAACTGACATCGCGTATGCAAGAGACAAAGGGGAAGACGTGTGAGGGGCGGCTGAGGTCCCTGGGTTTGCTCAGCGCAGAGCAGAGGAGCTGAGGGGAGGCCTCACAGCAGCTGCAGCTCCTCACAGGGAGCAGAGGGACAGCACTGAGCTCTGCTCTCTGTGACAGCGACAGGGCACGAGGGAACGGCATGGAGCTGTGTCAGGGGAGGGTCAGGGAAAGGGGTTAGGGAAAGGGTCTGTACCAGAGGGCGGTTGATGCCTCATCCCTGGAGACTTTCAAGGCATGGCTGGATAAGGCCACAGGCAACCTGACCTAGCTATGCTGTCCCTGTTTATTGCAGGGGAGTTGGACTAGATGGCTCTCAGAGGTCCCTTCCAACTCTTAAGGATTCTATGATTCTATGATTCAGAATAGAAATGAACTTGCCATACTGAAAACTAAACAAAAAATTCAAGCCTTCAGCTGAGTTTCCTCTTTGTCCATTCTATATGCTAAACATATCTGTACTTTCAGGGAAATAATACGCACATGAAACTTATTCTTACTAAGTAAAAGAGAGGATAAATATATATATTTTTTAATTTGATGAGATGAGATATAATAACACACACACCCCCTCTGTAAATTACAATTCTTTCAAACTTGGAAGAAAAAACAATAAAGACCCTAACCTGGGCCAGACACCTCGCATTTCGTGACAGTTTTTGACTAACTGCAACCAATATCCAAGGAAACTGCATATGCCAGGTGATTATTTTTCAGAAAAACTCTTAGAATTACAGCGCAAATTAAGCAAAGGGCTAGCATCTTGCTTTGTGTGATGTTACAATTCAGGCTTACATTTTCATCTTTTTCGCCTAGGAAAGAAAGTGCCTACCGATGCTCTTTAGCAACAACTCTGTTAAATACCAAAGGAATAAAAATGAACCTCTAGGGTAAGATGGAACTACATCTAGTTTCTTCAACCAAACCCATCCTTTGCGATGTTCTGTGGAATGTTCTTTTAGTCAGAAATCTCAGATGGAATAATCAAGGGCACAGTGAAAGCTGAAGGAACCCCGAGGAAATTGTATTCCCTTATAAACGTCCCGTGTTTAAGCAGCAGTGCTGAAGAACTTCTTGATTTAATTTGTGTACAGTTCCCTTGAGACCTCTAGGCATTTCAGGTTTAATGATTAAATACTCATTCAGTGAAAAGTTAGCACACAGCAGCACAGCCATGAGATAGCAAAATATTCTAGTGGAATGAACTAGAGTCTATTTGCTGACTGAGGTACCCACTGCTGATACACAAAAATAAAATAATTCTAATTCTAAAATAAAAACAAAACAACAACAACAAAAAAGAAAGCTTGACGTGTTAAAAATAAAAAGGGCCAGGCTTGGACTACTGTGACAAATGAATTTAGTGTAAATACATTTAGCATAAGCACTTAAAGCGATTTTTTTTTTACACTCTCAGTGGTCTTTTCAATGCATCAAAGCACAAAGAAAAGCTGTTATTTATCATTAATTCAATATATGAAAGATGCACAGTACATATGTCAGTGTGTAAATCATTTACGTCTAGTGAATGTTTTTCACCTAGGACTCCCCTCAGAGAGGCATGTGCACCCAGTTACCCCCCATCTTCACGCTGGAAGCAGCACAGCTGGCAACCACCTGCCTGGGGAGCTGCTCCAAATTGGAGCAGAGGGGCCCTGGGGGGCAGCAGCTGGCCCTTAGAAAGCAGCGCCCAGCAACAAAGATGGACAACTGTATGAACCATGGCTGTATGAGCCAGAGAAGTGACTGTCACCCTCTACTCCATGCTTTCTAGATCACGTCTAGAATACTGGGTCTACCCGTGGAGCCTCCAAATTCAGGAAGACTGATAAACTGGAATGAGCTCAGTGGAGCGCCACCAGGATGGATGGGCACTGGTCCGGCAAGGAGCGGCTGAAGGAGCTTGGCTTGCTCAGGCTGGAGAAGAGATGTTTCTGGGGAACCTAGCAGCAGCTTGGCAGTATCTATGGGGAGATAACTGACATCCTGTACATTGGTATACGATGGGAAGAAGACAAACAAAGACATGACTTGAAGCAAAAGAGTTTCAAACTGGTTATAAGGAAAACTTTTTCACACTGAGGTCAGTCCAGTGGCAAAGCACCCAGAGAGGTTATTTTCCAAAACCTGGCCTGGAGCAACCTGGTCTGATCTAAGAGTTAGCCTGCTTTGAGCTGGAGGCTGAACTAGAGCCCTCCTAAGGTACCTTCCAACCTGAAATATCCTAAGATCCAGAAGCACCTAGTCATCGGGAAATTTTGAGTCTACAAGCTCCAAATTGTTTTCCTGATGCTGTAAAGTTACGTGGCAAAGGGTATCTGAATGGTTATCAAAAAGAGCAATGGCAGAACCATTTTAGAAAATGCCATAGGAAAGGTCAAGGCTTTTTTTATCATCACCACACAAAGGACACACCTGGAGTCACTGTTCTAGAAGATTAGTGGAAAAACTAGAGACACTCTCTTGTAGAATCTGAATGAGTAGAATATAGAATGTAAGAAGAGTGTTGCAGAACCTGAAGAATTGTAACCCACTTGCTCCACAGATTTACCACAGCAGTCTAGAGCGCCAGCAGAACTGGAAGCAAAATCCAGGATGAAATTTCACATAAATTCAGCACACCACTTATCGTAGAAGGTAACGATGCTGAGCAGTTGACCAGGAGGTAAACGATTAACAGTTAATACAGGCTACAATTTATGGTTCCAGATTCAACATGTGGTCAAGAGAACTTCATAATTTATAGTGTATAAGACTGGACTTTCAAATGCTCATCTTGAGAACCAGAGGCACAAAGAGAAATCAGTAACATGTAGAAATTGAAAAGTCTGGTTAATAGTGGGACATACAGAAGAATGATCATAAAAGCATGGAAAAAAGAAAAAGAAATACTTCTGAACACTTTTGAGCATCTACCTTCAGCATGCCAGTGAAGACTGCAGGAACTGCAGATGGTCAAATATACAGAAGGTAAAAAGGGCCCAGAGCAGATGACCGGTGTCTGAATGCCCCTAACAGACTAGAGGGACCAAAGTTTATTACTGTTTTGCAGTGAAAAACTTCTGTTTCTGACTAGCTCATTTGAAACAACTATTCTACAGATATTGCCTTAAATTTTAGCCAAATGAGGCTTCATCTTAGGTTCTTCAGAGTGAAGAAAAACAGAATGAAGAAAAAGTAAAAGATATTCAAGATGATTGTTGGTGTTGAGGGACCAGTGATGAGGATGAGAGAACAGAGGTATAACAAGTTAAACTCATTTTCCTGAGATTCCAAAGTGCTACATGTTAATAGCTAGAACAAAATGTCATTTCTGAGGAGGGATCCCTAGCTGACACCAGGGGATCTGAAAGAGTTGTAAATTACAGCTGTTGAACTGGAGAAACCCAACATATGCTTCACTTCTTGGTGTACTTTCACTCAGCCAGGCCTACAGTCACTGTCAACTGAGATGCTTCATCTATGTCGCAAGACTTTGTGGTAGCTCCGCTGGTTTCACAGTTCTTGTGGCATCCCAGATAGTGGTCCCAGAGGCTCCCAGTGGTCCTCAGGGAGGTGCTGGTCCCTGGTGGTGCCTGAAGCAGATGAGGCCTTTTGGCAAAGCAAGCACCTAATCCCTTCTCTTGCTAACTTTAAAAGAATGGCAAATAGAACACTTATCAGGAATGTATCACTTCCTAATCAATAAAAATACTCCACATGTGAATCAAAGATGGAATTCAAACTTCCTGAGTATCACAGCTATGAACATAACAAAGAAAGATGCAATTATTTACTGAGGATTACAAAACCATTGAAAGCAGACACAAATTCCTACTCTTACATCCAGTAAAACAACAAAAAAAATGCCTTTTCAAATTTTCTTCTATTCTTTGTCAAGATGGATTCAGAATAAATTGTCCACTATTATACTGTCACCATCTAATGACATAGGAAAGACACAGTACAAGAAGGAAGGAAAAAATAAATTCAGTGAGCTGCTAAAAAAAGGGAAAATCCAGGGACTTTCAGATGATGTAAAACCCATTCAACAGTTTCAGGTAATGGTGCTGCCCAGTAAAATGCAGGCATTCCCACAAAATAAACCATGTGGGCAAGCCTGTACAAACATGCACACAAACTCTCTAACTGAAGCTTGTGCTTCTGTACAAGAAAGAAAACAAGCTGTCTTCTAACAGAAATAAAAATAATGATGGGGAATTAAGCCTAGGTGGCAGTTTAATGTCTGACACCCTGCATGCTTGAAGTTACTTCCAGGTAAACTTCAATGAGACTGCAATTTTTAACTGCAATGGAATTCAATTACAGATTCTCTCTGTTCTCTTTGGTTTTTTTTGTTTGTTTTTTTTTTTTTTCCTTTCATATTATTTCTGTTCTTACTTTTCCGCTTAATTTCCATTTTCCCCGGCTGGTATGAAATCATACAAGATATCCCCTTTCTTTTGATCAAATAGGCAGAATTTTAAAATACTCTAATTGCTCTAAGCCAACACTGAAGTATATTTCCAGCATATCAAATAGTTACGGGGTGGGGGGGGCATGTGCTCACGAAAATGCAGAACTATTCTTGGCCAGGTGACCAAGAAGACCAATGGCATCCTGGCTTGTATCAGAAGTAGTCCAGTCAGCATGATAGGGAGGTGATGGTCCCTCTGTTCTTGGCACTGGTGAGGCTACACCTCGAGCACTGAACTCAGTTTTGGGCCCCTCACTACAAGAGGGTCCTGGAGCATGTCCAGAGAAGTGCGATAAAGCTGTGAAGGATAAGGAGCACAGGTCTGACGGGGAGCAGCTGAGGGAACTGGGATGGTTCAGTGTGAAGAAGAGGAGGCTCAGGGGAGACCTTATCACTCTCTACAGCTGCCTGAAAGGAGGTGGAGGTGAGGTGGGGGTTGACCTCCTCTTTCACATAGCAGTGATACGACAAGAGGGAATGGCCTCAAGTTGCACCAGGAAAGGTTCAGGTTGGATGTTAGGAATAATTTCTTCTCCAAAAGAGTGGTAAGGCACTGTAACAGGCTGTCCAGGGAGATGGTGGAATCACTTCCTGGAGGTATTCAAGAACAGTGTAGTTGTGGCACTGAGGGACATGGTTTAGCGAGCATGGTGGTGATGGGTTCATGGTTGGACTAGATGATCTTAGAGGTCTTTTCCAACCTTAATGATTGTATGATCCTATGATTCAAAAGAAGGAAAAGAGTGGAACTGAAGGTTAATGCAATTAAACTATTTCAAGCCTTGCAAATTAGAGTAAATACGAATGTTAAATACTTTTTGCATTACCAAATTCAGTTTGTTAGAAAAAGACAACCCAGCACTCTAATTAACATTAATTAATATTAATTAACGTTAATTAACATTATGAAATAGGTAATTTTTTGGAAGTTTCAGAAGCAGCACCCTGCCTATTACGTTATTGATTGATATGTACATTTTTTCCACCAAGTTTTTAATTCCCTGAAAATATTTGCAGTTGTTTTTACTCAGTTGATTTTCTCACACTGTTAAGCTAACTTTCTTCACCCCTATAACACAACTCATTAGGATACTGCACTGACCTTCAAAAACAATAAATGAAAAAATCAGTCAAAACTTGATATTAAAAAAAAACCAACTAACTACCATTACTGGTTGCAGGGGGGACACTACAGAAGACCCTCAGAATATTTTTAGGTCCTCATGATGTTAAGTATTATTAACATGATACACCCCTAAGGATGAAGGCAGACAATAACTACAGGACTATATAAGAATTGTACATACAGCATGGGTAGCCTGTGGTATCCCAAGAATGGCGGATACCCCACGTACAGAGGCTCCGCTCCCTCACACTGGTGCATCTGTCCCCCGCAGTCCCCAGCCATTCCTTCTATCTGTAAGAATACAACAGAAAGAGAAGGCGTAACAGGATGCTTCCAGACCGAGAGTGGATGGGAACATACGGGTCAGGGTCTCAGTCCCTTACCTCGGTGCTACCCAACAGCTCTGGGCCTTCAGGTCCCTGTCTATGGGGACAAACTTCTCAGGCTTAATGGCCATAAGGGCGCAGTTTTTAGAAGGCGGGGACTGCTGCTTAGCATAGAGCAGTTACAGACCTGTTCTGATCTGCCCTTTAATGTTATCACTGTAATTATGTGCTGTGATAAACACAAAAGGGATTGTATGAATAAAAGATGATTTCTCAAGGAAGCAACGGTCAAAAGACTTGAAAACAAAAAAAATTAAAAAAAAAACAAAAACACCTCAGACACCCACAAAGGAAGTTTTCTAGTCATCAGTTTTGTTGCCTGCAAAAAGAAAGTTAAAATTTAACTTTTATTTCCCCACATCCATGCCATAGGTGAAGGGAAACTACACGCAGTTCCCAAAACATGTCCTGTGGCTGTATCAGCTGAAGTCCCAGTGACTCAAGTGGAAAATGGAACTGCGAGTACACGCTGGATATGTTCCTCCAAAACAGCAGGGCAAAACGAAGAAGCAAACAGTCATCCTGCTCCCACCTCATTTTGTGGAACACAAAATGAAACCATAGGCTGGAGAAAAAAAAAGTTCTGATGCTAAGCATTTATTAAATAAGGAATGTACTTTTATATCACAGATGGCTGGAACAAAGGGCTTCCATTACTCCAGACAGCCCAGAGTTACATTATTCTTTTCTGTTAAACCATTTACGTACATCCTACCCGCTTGCATCAATACGCAATTTCACAACCTACTCATTAGTGCACGTTGGTTTTGTCCTCCGATACCAGGATGGCAGTAGTTTTAACTCTGCAGTCATGAAACCAAGGCAAGGAAGCAAAATGGGGAAGTTTCATTAAAAAGGAGTAGTCGTTAAAAAATGGCAACATGGGGATAATAAATGCTGAGCTCCTGCTGGTATCACTCACGTGATAAATACACTGAGAAACGCAGTAGTCAGATGTGATTGCAACCGGGCTATAAATAGAGACAATTCCCATTGCTCATAATGTCTTTGAAAACGATCCATCACTCATATTGTGCTCTGATTAAGGAGTCCTGCAGGAAAAGTGGGAACAGAACAGAAATCCCCTGAAATTTCCTTCCTCTCTTTCACAGTATAACTGCATGCCACCTCACCCTCCATCCAAGTGGGCACCTTCAACCACACTAAAATGGCGAGAGATGAAATGAATAAATATGAATCTCTCACCATAAAATGGTGAGAGATACTTAGCTCTTTAAAAAAAAATAAGGTCTACTCCTGAATATATAGGCTTAATGAATTCAAGATAGAAAAACATTACTCACAATCAGTCAGTGCTAACTTTTGGCAAACAATTTCTTCTATTTTGAGTAATTCAATTTTAACGAGGAGCTTCTAACCATACATTTTAAAGGCTATTTTGTCACATATATGGTCATTAAACTAAAATCCCATTACTCAAAAACTGATTCTGCTTCAGCCTTGAAAATGTCACAGAAATGGAAAGAAATTTGCTCAAACTTCAGACAAGAAAAACATTATGGTTAAAAATAAACCACAAAATATTACATCCTAAAAATTATTTGCTAGAAATTTATGGGAATGTTAGAATTATGGTTATCACTGGCACTTCTAGTGCATTTCAAAGAAATGTTGTTGTACTATATCACAGTTTCAAGTGTCCTTTTTCCCCAGCTGAATCACCAGAATACTACAAAAATCAAAAATAAAATTGGCAAATCATTGCCACAGCAACTGATGGAGAAAGCCAATTAGCATCTCTGAAAGGATACTGCTCTTCCAGTACGAAACAAACTTAAGATGTAAGACTAATAATAGAAAGTGAACGTAAATAAAAACATAAAATCAGTACATGTCTATCTGCCACAAGAGATGAAGCTGAACATTACTTTATGGACAACAAAATTAGGACTCTGCAAGAAGTGTTGTGAAAGGCAATGTCAACAATTGTACTTAGAAAGTGAAAATACATAAAAGAACAGTATAGGTCAAAATGCAGTACAGCTTTTAAGACACTTTAGTAAATAATGTTACTTAGTGTGTCACATATATTATTAAGTATTTTTTCATATCATTTCATTTTTTAATAAAATAGTAAGCATACCTATGTTCAGGCATCTCTCTATGCTAATATTAAGATATTCCACTGGATTTGAATGATTAAAAATCCTGAAAAACATAAAATATCAGGTTGTGTGCTATGTCCAAATGCACACATGGCTGCAAATACTGCACAATTTACTATTATTCAGTCAGCAGAGAAACATACATATGACAAAAGCTGCATACATGAGAGCATGTGCATGTGCAGATGCTCTGCTTTGCTCACAGACACTCACCAGAGGATTTATGACCACCACACAGCCTCTATCTCTTCTCTCACCACAAACCCAGACCAAGAACTCTCTGTTCCATGTAAATTCTTATAAGAGAAGGGCACAAGGACACCATCCTGTAAATCTGAGAAAATATCTTTTGTTGTTGTTTTTTTTTTTTGTATTTTCTTGTCCTTGAGACGTCACTCCTATAGCTCTCTCCAGACACATCAGTCTATTATTCATGCTATTATTTTCAACTCTAAGTTTACAGTGTTTCTTGATCTGTTCACAGCCAGGGTCTGTTCAGGAGGTTTGCAGAACCTGGCCTCCCAGATCACAGCTGCTGGGGGCGAGGAATACACGAGCTGCACAACTGCATCAGCAAAAGCACAGTACTGGCACAGCAATACACACAGTTACCCTTCTGCCAGACTGCAGCAAATCACTCGCTAGTAGTAGGCAGTCTTTGTCTCCTTCATGCAGCTCAGCTTTTATGTCATTATGCATTTTAATTACCCTTCTCTTTGATACCAGGTTCTCTGCAGAGATGGGAATTTGCTCAGTGCAGGAAGTGAAGATGGTTTACATTGAACAGGAGCTGCTGCAGTGCAAAGGATTTGAATCCCCCTTAATTGTTTCTTTTTGACTGTATCAAGTGCAGGCTTCCTATTCTCCTCTTCTAGCCCCTCCCTAACCCAGTGTGTTAGCTGTTGTCACAACGTATCACTCCCCTCTGTCTCTGCTTTGCTACTGTGACAGGTGAATGACCACAGTTCAACAACCTCTTCTTCTATGTTTCCCTCTATTTTCCTATCCATTAGAAGTGGAATGCATTTCTTGAATTGATCCATCAAAGGAGTACCACTTACCCTTCCTCATTCTTTCAGCACACTAGTTTCTTGGATGACATATGCAAGAAAACAGCTGATTAATACCTAACGGGGCTGATTAATACATACTAAGAAGAAGTATGAGGCACTCTGCACTTGCCCTTCTCACAAGGTTTGACTTCCTCAAGAAAGAAATTTAATTAGAAAATGTATGGTCTTTGTCAACATGCAACCGTACGTCAGGGTCTTTGGACACTACTGAAGCCTGACGACAATTTAGATTCTCCCCTGTAATTACTCATCAACACACTGATCTAAGGAGCATGCAAAGATCAATTTCCGTTTCCTATTTTAAATATGTAATAAATACATGCATATTTTTTATTTTTATTATTATTATTATTTTGCATGAGTGGATTGTGGCACATGGCAATTTTTCTTTCTGGCATGTTCATAATAATTCCTCACAGCAATGTGAGTCACTGGAAAATATTCTCTCCCTTTTGCACAAAACAGTGAGCAGAAAAAAATATGAATGGGAATTACTCACTTTTTTGTTATTGATCTACATCATTAGCATAGAAAACAAAACCTTAAGATGCATTGCATTGATACAGCAGAATTTATTATTTTTATCTTTTTTCCTCTAAAGGAGTAAAGGAATTTGAGTGAGACACATATAAAGAAGAAAAATATTTATAATACTTATTCAGAGAAATTTCTGAAACAAACTGAGGAGAGATTTTCAAATGTACGGTAGGTCCCTGTATAATTCTCTCACATTTTTTTTTTAAATAATAAAATCCACACAGTTTCTTCTTCAGATTCTCTTCTATTTGCCACGTGATCAAGCACCTATGGGGAGGAGCAGGATTCCTCCTGTCTTTACATAGTTAGTGTAAGATAGAACCAGAATGAGTGAGAGATCCCACATTCAAAACCTGTTAAGGACATTCCTCAGTAGGTAAGCAAATAAGCATATGGCACAACTGGGAATAGAAATAGTGCATGCAGAAGAAAGGCATTCATCCCTAGCTGGAAAATGCCTTGTGCTGATCCATTGTAGTTTCATGCTGCTAGAACACAACCATGCACAGTACAAATCTTGTTATTCATGCTTTGTTCTGTCCCAGCTATTTGTATGCAATGGTCATAACCATTTTCATTAGATTCATTAGTGTACAACACAAAAATGAATCTAATGCACAATGAGCGAGGACCCACAAGCATTAATACACTATATGTAGTAGTATGATAGTGGGTTCAGCTGAAAGAACATATATATATAAGAATATATATATTAAGAACTAGATGTTCAACGAACTTTTCAAAGATTTTTCACAGCCTTATCTAGGAAAGAAATGAAGATCAGAAAGGAGAAATAGTGCACTGCCTTGGGCTAAAGAAGATACAATTCCAAGCTGAAAAATATGGTTTAAACTCATTTGTGAATGTCTCCAACTCCTACAGCAATTCTATCTAAAGCCAGAAAATGTTCATTAGGACCAAAACATCAAGTGGAACAACAAAACCATTATTGGAAGATACCAATCTGCTTGGCTGGTAAATTTATAGAGATGTTCAAAACAGGAGTATGAATGATTTTGGGGGCAATTATGGGATCCACTGAAAAAAAAATTAAAAAAACGGAAGTTCCAGATATGGTCTCTTAATTCATTAAGCCATATTTCCCTCCAGGCTTTAAATTTGACTACAACCTCCTTCAAACTAAAGGAGAAGCAACTCTGACAGATGCACGATAGAGATGTATGAAGCAAAGATGCTGCAGAACAGCATTATAAGGCAGGGGGTTTGCAGGCTGGAAGTAGTGAGTGTTCAATGGCAAGAAAGCCTTGGGCTTGTGCTTTGACAAAGGACATTTTGTTCTAATAGCTGAAAAGCATACCAGGGCAGTCAAGGCATCACGTTCCTATGAAACATGTGGAACTGACAGAACATTTAGGAAGCAAAACATCAGGCAGTTGTACATTGTAAACAATGTGCATAAACTGGCAAAGATATTTCATTTTCTCCTTTCTTAGACTCCATGGCATTTCAAAGAAGCAGTGTCTGCCAAATATTAATCTGAACTTGGAAGTTAAAAGCCAAGCCAGTAGCATTATGTTGTTCTACAAGAAAATGTGCTAAGGAAGACGTTCCACAAGTATCGTTATTCAATTTTGAACAACCTAATAGGTAAAACATACCTATTCATCTCTTACCCTTCAGAAAAAAATCTTCTGTAGCATGAAACTCACACCACAAGAAATCAAAGATGGAATGGTTTTAGAGATCTGGCCAGCAGATATTACAGTCAAATATTATAATTCATACTCTACTACCTACAGTAGAGGTAGCTTATCCCCCTAATACAGGAGAAATGTTAAGGAATAAAACAGTGTGGAAACCAAAGTTGAATTTATAACAGACACTGGAAGATTTTAGACAAGAAAAATCAGATTAAATGATGAGCACCTAGTGGATTTGGCACTTAGGTGTATGGTTTAGTGGTGGAGTTGGTAGTGTGATGTTGGTGGTGGGACTTCACGATCACCAGGGTCTTTTACAACCAAAACAATTCTATGACTCTATGAGCAGAAGTCTGGCCCAAAAAATCACTTCAAAACACTTCCTATTATTTCAGTAATGTGCATACTCATTCAAATAAATACCAATTATTTTACTTCTTCCAAAATCATGAGTTATAAGGAACCTGATAAATTCACCAGAAGGTCATTAGATTTTCTAATCATATTTAGATTCTGATGTGTTATTGGGATTGCTGAGATTATCAATGGTGAACGTAAACTCTTTGCCTCCCCTTACAGGTGAGACATGATGAAACAGGACATGCATATAAGCTGCATGTTACCAGACAGAGGAGGAATTTCTTGCCCGTCTGGTGTTAACTGGATGGAAGAGAGGAACTACGAGTCTGAAAAACCTACTTATAACAAGAAGAGAAATTAAAATCCAACACAGAAAAATCTGTGGTTTGTACAAACTAGTTTAACAGCAGTCACTGCAGTCTGAGAGCATCTATTAAGAAATCTGAGTATATTTACTCAATAATCATCGACATTTGCAAACTACTGCTTGCAGATAAATAATAGCCATATTTATTATTATTAATATGAACAGTTGGCTTCATTTCTGTATTTATTTTTGTACAAAGTCTGTTTTGTATGGAAAACCCCTTTTCTCTGGAATTTATTCTCTACTACTTAGTTACACAACAAAAAGACATTCTCTTTGTCCATAATGCATTTGCTTTGTCAAGAAGGATTAAACGTTACATCAATGAACTCCAAGGATGAGAGTGTCAAATACTGTTCTGCCTAAAATAAGAGGAAAGCTAATTAGCTTTTTAGATAGACCACTCTCCAGACTTCACCCCTTGAGCAGAAAACAAGATGACACTGACCCCCAGACGCCAGAAGGCAGAGGCAGCTGGTGTTCCTACAGTCAAGGCTGGACAGGGGACTGCTCCAAAACAGCAGTATGGGCGAGGGCACGCTGCTGGCTGCGGGAAGGGCTGCGCATCTGGACACAAGCAATTCTGTGGCACTTTCTCTCACCCCACCTTATTTACTAGTTACACACATGAAGTTAGTTTAAAGGGATCAGTGCATCAGTCCAACAGTTCCATGCCTCGGTAGGATATCTGAGCACTTCATCACACTGACTGGACAGTAAAATATTAATTTGATTCATATTTCAATCACAATCTCGGGCTTATATTCCATGTATCTACAACAAGAACAGCTCAAACAGTAGAAAAATTTATGGTTATTCATTCTATTGATGCAAAAATATATGTAGACTATCTTCCAAAGAGAATACTAAAACAGAAGGAAAAATTACAGTTTCCCATAGAGGTGTGTATGCAGTAATTTGTGAAGTCAGAAATCATTAATTACACATCTGTATTTTAAATAGGTTGCTATCATTATTCCAGATTGCTCAATTTTAAAATAATTACTCAGTACACCTTAATCAGTCTATGAAATGCAATCTAGAAATACATGCTCCCAAATACATTTAAACAATCACACTAAAAATAAAGGAAACCTCATGAAATCAACTAAATCATTCATATGCAGTGCTGCAGTACGAATTACATCCCTACAACAGCAGAAAAATCTCTACTGTTTCTTAAATCCTTAATACTTCTTAATACCTAAACATTTAGTTAGAAAGCTTTTCCCAAGGTCCAATGTAAATATTCGTGTGTGCAAAAATTAAGGCAATTTGTCTTTATTTCCTTCCCTCCCTGCCATCTTGAGACAAATAATAGCTCCTCTCCATGGCAGCCTGTAGCACAGAACACAACTCGCACACTTACTTTTACCATCATCTCTCCCTTCCTTGTCTTTTTTCCTCCATTCCCTCACCAGTCCATTCAAGCCGTGCCTTATAGCATGCACATAATACATCTCTTCTGGTTCTATTTACTTCTGAAGTATTACAACAAACCAGTCTAAGCACAACCACACCTAAAAATCTGGCATGAAATTAACTTGCAACTATGACCCTACTTCCAAAGTTCTGCTACAATGGGTCCTGAAAATTTTGTATTCATTCTCTACTGATGATCTATACAAGGAAATACCTGGGTACAACCTGCTAGACGTTCCAGAGTTTGCTGGTTTAATACAGGAAATCTCCAATTAAAAAAAAAAACAAAAAACAAAAAAAAAACCAAAAAAACAAAACACAGCCACAATTAAACAAATGCTTAAAGTGAACCACTTAAAAAGTTTGGTACACAAATAGCCTAAGTTTTGTTTTCACAGAATCATAGCATGGGTTGGGTTGGAAGTGACCTTAGAGATCATCTGGTTCCAACACCTTCCACTAGGCCAGGTTGCTCTTCTTTTGAAAAAGAATACCCCTGTTGAACTGTATGCCATAGTATGGAAGAGTAAGGGCATTGATGTAATGACTCAGAGAGGATAAAGTTTCACAGAGATAATCTTTCATTAGAGGAGCTGAAATAACTGAATCAAGAAGACAGACGACCTTCTGAGCACAAAAGCTGATAAGGCACATAAGAGAAACTAAAAATGAAGTTGGATCACTTGCTTATGGACTGGGTGGGAAACAGCAGTCTCCAACTTCCTACAGACCCCAGTGTGTCGTGAGACAGCCCACCCTGACCATACTGTTATATGGCAGCCTGAGTGCAGCCCCACTACAAATGACACTAGTTCTCATAGTATTTGACAGCAAAGGCTGCTCTTGGGAGAACTCTGTGGCTCATTTCTCCCTGATGCTGGCCATGGGACATCCCTGCAAAAGCAGATGGAATACATGAGCAGCAAGTTTCACAACAGCATACATTAAAGAATTCAGTATAGATATACCACATGGCAAAGAAATATAACCATCTGATGTATGAACTGCTGTGTGCATACAGATAACTGCTACTGTTCTCTGTATGAGCTGTGATGCTAAATGCTTCAGGAAAAGAAAACAGGAATCTCATGCAGGGCAATCAGCTTCTGATGTAGGCAAAACTATCAATATATATTCTGACCTGAATATAGATGTCCTGATTCCCTTCCTATAAACCCAGGATACTCCTCATCCTTTAATGTCAATAGGTGACTGAGATAGCTGTTATCTACAGAACATACTGGAAGAGGGATGGTTGCATAGGAAAACTGTGAAATCTTTGCTGATTGCCTTATGAAAGGAGCAGAAAGTCACCAAAGAGGACGTCCACACACACCATGATGCACAGCACCTGCCTACAGCCATGTAGAGCTGTGTGTGCCTGAGCAGCACAACACAGCTGCAGCCCATAGAAACCTGCAGTCTGTCAACCCCTTATCAGGTGTCACAGACTTTCGTAAGACTCACTGCTTCTGTAGCCTCCAGCAACCAAAACTGAGGTGCTACCACAAGCTTGGGTGCTTCTCTAGTGTGCTCTGTCATGCAGAGCAGATACATCCCAGCACTGTTCTGATTTTCCTTGCTGTTATGCTGGAAGCCTTAGGGCTTAACAGGGTTTCAGCAGTAAATACTATTGCATGACAGCTCAGTAGGCCCTGTTTAAAAAACTCAACAACTGAGCATTTTAAATTATGTACTGACTACAGGAATGTAATAAACAAAAAGACAGCCCCTGTATCTCCTCGAAGAACTATATTGGAATTCCTAGTCTATCAATAAAGTTCTTCATTCTTCTTCCATCACTATGATGTTCCAATCCTAGAGATGTTCGAGGCCAGACTGGATGGGGCCCTGGGCAGCCTGTTCTGGAGGGTGGGAACCCTGCCCACACCAAGGTGTTGGACCTGGGTGGGCTTTGAAGTTCATTTCAACCCAAGCCATTCTGTGATTCTACAATTTGACATGCTTCCATAACAATACTTTCTCCTATGTGAGCATTTAAAAGGGGATTTACAGTTACTTCATTCCTTGCCATCATTTCTGGTACAGCTCCAACTTCAGTGTTATTGTAAAAAAGGGAAAATAATTTCATTTCAGTCAGCCTTCTTTCCCTGATTTTTTTTTTTTATGTAGGACAATGGTTGCCAATTTCTTTAACAAACTTTCAGTGTCACAGAATTGTGAATTGTAGGCATTGCAAGGGACCTCTAGAGATCACCGACTCCAACCCCCAGCTAACAAAGGTTTGCTAGAGTAGGTTGCATAGGAAAGTGTCCAGGTGGGTTTTGAGTATCTCCAGATAAGGACACTCCACAACCTCTCTGGGCAGCCTGTTTCAGTGCCCTATCACACTCAAAGTAAAGAGGTTTTTTTCTCATGTTCATACGGAACTTCCTACGCTGCAGTTTGTGCCCATTACCCTTTGTCCTATCTCTGGGTACCAATGAAATAAGCCTCACCCCATCCTCCTGACATCTGCTCTTTACATATTTATAAGCACTGATAAGATCCCCCCTCTGTCTTCTCCAAGGTGAATAGCCCCAGGTCTCTCAGCTCTTCCTCATAAGGGAGATCCTCCAGGCCCCCAGTCATATTTGTGGCCTTCCACTGGACTCTCTCTAGAATTTCCCTGTCTTTCTTGAACTGTGGAGCCCAGAACTGGGCACAGTACTCCAGATGTGATCTCATCAGGGCAGAGCTGAATAAAGGATAACCTCCCTCGACCTGCTGGCCACGCTCTTTTTAATGCACCCCAGGAAACCACTGGTCTTCTTGGTAACAAGGCTACACTGCTGGCTCATGGCCAACCTGTTGTCACTCCCTAACAGGTACTGATACATGTGGTTATTCCTCCCCTGTCATTCACTTAGATTGAAATTACAAATGAGATATCTGTTTTCTAAATTCAAAGCCGTAGCTTCTTTCCTAGGTGCATATTCTATTCTTGGCTAAGAGCATCAATTTGCTCTTCCTAAATGCTAGTTGATATTTTCAGTCGAATTTAGTATCACCTATGTTCTTTCAAACTTATAATTGCAGAATGCAATTAACCATTCCTTCACTAATAGGACTCACATCATCTAAATTCAGTAAAATTTCTCTGTGTTCCTTTAGTAGGTTGTCACATTTTCTGTAGAAATTATTCAGCTGAAATCTAGCTGCAGTACATGTAAATGCTGCTGTGGGCATGACTAATTCACAGTCCACAGATTTGTTCAGAATAATGAAGCCCAAAACTTTTATCTTGTCACTTTCTTCCCAATGGTACCTTATATGAACATGAAGAAAGAGATGAAGGATAGACAAATTGTTCTGGCAAACTCACTCCAAGATTTTTTCTGGGCTGTGCTAAACCTCTCTCCTCCCATCTGAACACGTGTTAAAATGCAGACATCTATCATATGACACGCAGAGGCGTGAGTCCTGTGCGTCAACTGCAACAGCTGAGATGGAGAACGCCCATCTCTGCAGGCGCGTGATGAGTTTGCCGTCAACTCATGAACAGCCAGCAGGCAGGACTGCATTTTGGTCATGCAGCAGGGAAAACGATGTGATGTGACCTGAGTGTAATGAAGTGTGTGTACGTGTCTCCAGCCTCTGGTGTGGCGACAGCATCCTATTTGTAACTGATGGCTGTGCAGACTAATGGCTGGGAGATCCAACAGGTGACCTGGCAACAAAGACACTGTGACATTATAAATAATGGTGCTATAAACTGTAACTAACTTGTTTGTGAGGTATTTCACCACACCTGCATGTGTGCATGTGTGTATCTGTAGTAGTTTAGTAAAAGCAACTGGTTTGAGGAGCTGAGGAATTTATCAGTGTGCTTTCATTAAATAAATTTCTTACTTCTAAAAATTCAAAACTGACTGAAACAGTTTCAAGGGCTTCCTTTTGAGCATTTTCTACTTGCTGAGGTTAAGAGAAGATACTTCTAATCTGCAGAAATTCTTACTGGAAAACATTTACGTAATTGCCAGGCCTGAGCAGGAACAAACTAACATGACTTGCTGTACCACTTCAAATTAATTACTGCCAGGCACTTACAGTTCTATTATCACAGCCTTTGGACGTATTGAAATAACTAAGAACTAAGAGCATGTAGCATCTCCTCCTTTCTTTTCAGACACTGATGTTTTGTAAAGCTGAAGCTGTACAGTCAAATAAAATGAGTTTTGATTGTTAAAGAAATTTTTGTGCTGTAGGAGTACCTGCTAAAAAAGAAAAAAAACAGCCACTAAACACAGCTCTGACTTCGTTAGAAATTACCACAGTACAAAAGTGATTTGCCTTCCACATCAAAATTTGAGCACTTGCTAAATGAATTAAACACATCAATTTTTAAAAGATATAGGAAGTAAAAAACTGCTTCCTTCTTCCTCAGTCCTCCATCTTCAGTTAGTCAGCCACGTACCTAAAAGTGACGATTCTTAGGAGTGCACGGAAAAGCACAAAATAGATTTCCAGATTCAACTATCACAAATGAAAAATAAATAAACAAACGTTTTAACAAGTCAAACCCAGAATGTTATGCACTACACAGAGGTCTCCCCCAGTGTCACATGAGATTTTCTTTCTCTCCTTCTCCACACCCTGTCCCTCCCAGGTTGATAACTGGGAGATCCCTGCCGACATCCATGGAGAAGGAGCCTGAAAGATGTTACCTTCTCCATTCCCTCCTGGTTGTTTTTTTTTTTTTCCTTCGATAGTGATATCTGCTTGATTGTAAATTTATTCCAGTTGTATATAGGACAGTTTCTCCCTATAGGTTTGTCACCAATGTACTCCGCCTGCTGACCATTTTTAAGTTATTTTGGTTCAGAGTTTTGTGGCGTAGCTCAATAAAACCACTTTTCCTCCTGGGCTGGTTGAGAAAACAATATTTAAAGCACCATTTATTTCCTTTCCACAAGCCTAAAATGGGATTCTTAAGTTAGCAATGAGGAGACTCTCTCTGTTGCTGATGCTCCACAGATGCTCTTGAGCCTATCTACAGGTCTTCCCAGCTCAGGAAGGCCAACTCAGAGCAGCCCCATTTAGGTTCTTTTCAGTCTTTCAGAGTCTAAAAGCAGATATGTAACTGAAGTAACTTTATAGACCTATTTATGTCTTAATTAAAATGATATACATTTGTAGAATTATACTAGCAAATGGGAATAAATGGACTCAGTAAATGGTATCTACTAAACATAAATTTAAGCTCAGTCGGTAGCAAGTCTGTGCTGGTTCTGTTGCATTATTCTAAACTTCTGCCAATACTTAATGAGATAATTTATATCTATTTATCTATCTGTCAAGATGCTGAAAAGCATAAACCCAGTGCTTCTGCTAACATACAGAACATCAGCTTCCCAATCCTTGGTATCTCATATTTAGATAGGTGGATGAAAATTAACATAATTCAAAGAAAAAGTATCTATATTCAAGCATGCACCTCTGGGCTACCTCTGCTTGTTCATAAACTTCTACATCATTTTTCACCTAAGGAACATACTCTCACTTTTCCCTTCCACTTCATACTGCCTCTGCTAACTCCATCTCCTCCTTTCTTCCCACCCAAGTCCCCCGATCACCTCAACACTCTTCTCTTTAACTTAATTCCATCAGATTTTAAAAGAAAAATTAATGAACTTACAGCTGCCTCATTGTTCATTCCAGCTATAGATGTATTGTTAACCTCTGCTCCTTGCTAAACTCATGTAGTTAAGACTGTGATATCAATTATTCTTTGTGCATAGCTAGAACAACAGGGTGTATTATTAATCAGCCTGTAAGTAGCTACTTCATCAGCACAATGGTATACATATGCGTATTTTATGTATAGAACGTAAATTGCATATATATGAACGTATGCAAAAAACAGAGAAGATATATAATTAAGTAGCTCAAATTTTAAGAATTGAAATCCAAGAAAATTAATTGATCCTAGCTTACTTACTCCTTTATCCTCTGGTACATAATACACTCACAGCATGTTAACAGGAAAAGCTGTTAAATAATAAATGCCTTACTACATTGTTTTCAGCAGGTGCTTCAGCAATTGATTTCTGTCTGCTTAATTTCTGGCTCAGTTAGGAAAAATAACTGCATCTTATACCACCAAATAAAATACTCCAAAGAAGAACAGAACTGTCAAAGCCAAGAGAGCCACTGCAGAGGATTATTGCTCTTTGTGAAGAAATCTGTGTCATGTGGTTTCTCCCGGATCACTGAGGGAGCTCACAAAGCAGCTTTGAGCACAGCCTTCGAGGCACCTCTGCTAAGGGTGTTTATCTTGATGTTTATCCTCACCTGGTGTCAGTGTGGCCACCAACAGCAGTGGTAGCCCAGCTCTTTTCTCCATCCCACCACTGGTTAAACACAGCCATCGCTGCCACTGTTTTGGATGTAGTTATTTGGGAACTACAGCATGGGTCAGTGGAAATCCAATGGAAATCAACACGCTGAGAACCCCTGTGTTTCCATTTTCATTTAATCAATGTGCCCTTGAGCAGCACAACTCCTGGATCCGTGCAGAAGGAGGAACAGCCTATGGACAGAGGTGTGACATAGGCAGGGAGCCTAAAATCGCCCTCTCAGAATCAATCTGCAATATTACTGCATCAGATGCAACACAGCACCACATGCTACAGCCCTGAACGCCCACCATTCGCCTGCAGTAATGTTCATCAGAAGCAAATCTTCAGAAACGCCCCAGAAACAACAAGCTCACACATTTCAAATTTTAACCTAGCCCCCAGCTAAATAGCCTAAAATTAAGAGAAATCCATATCTGAGGAAAAATCCTACTCTGCGTTTGGTCAGCCTCTCATTTCCCAAGTGTGAGAATCAACTTAGATTACAAAATGCTACTGAGCTACAAAGTATTAAAACACAGCTACTGTCTGGGTTTTCTATTTGCTAAGTAATGTTGACTACCTTAATGTATCCAATCATCCAATTTAAAAAGGTAACCAACTAAAAATACAGCTCTGACTGAAAACATTCCCATAACATATTTGTACTATTAGCACAGTTTGTTTCAAATTTCGCCTTTTATGTATGAAGCTTCTTAAATACACTGTACATCTCTGATAGATATTAAGTATTTAAGAAGTAGGAACTAACACCTTTCATTGACTTTCTTGTTTGCAAAATAATTATTTTGACAATTAAAGCTCCCAGAAACTTAATAAAATAGTGCATATAGTGGACTGCAATATTACCTTGTAGCAGTTTGAAGTTGACTCACATGGGTTACATCTGGACTATATCATACAGTTCATCCTACTATTCTGAATAAGGTAACTCTACTTTTTCTCTCCACAAAAAGAACAATACACATTAAATAGTAACTGCCAATAGAAACTATTCATACATGTTCCCAATAAGTGTGCAAAAACCTTCAGATTTCTCCCATGCTTTTAATTTCCTTTTAAAGGAATATTAAAATAACTATTTTTTTCTGAGCAAGTACTAGCTTTTCACACAAACTCTCCTACTGAAATGGAAAAGCTTATCACACATCTGTTACAAAGACTGCATTCATTAAAGTCAACTATCAATCAGTCACAGTAAGACCTTTCTTGAAACATGCAATGTGATTTGCATAAAGTCCTGCTCACTGAGTGTTAGTTGTAAATCATTCCTTTGGTTTCATGCTACAGTACCTTATAAGGCATTATCAACACTTAAAACTGTTTGCATGATAATATTTGGAATTAATCACTCTCTTTTGACTGCATGCTACATATACTATGCACCAATCCTGCATACGCAAGCCCCCATTTTTCTATACAGTTCCATAGTAATCCTTAGCAACTTAAATAATATTTTTATCTTGACAATAATGGAACGATCTGGCTCAAGTTGCAAGCAGAAAAGCCAGAAGTCTAGCTAGACTTTCTGGACTGCAGAATACAAACTTTGTTATGTTTACTGAAAATGATCTGCAGTTGGAAATGAAGTGTTTTACAGTCAGATTTCAATCTGAGTTGACAAGGAATAGATCGCTTCTCCCATTCTGCTGACTCTTTAAGACTGTCATGAGCCTGACAACATTGCACGGTGGCTTGCACACCCCACTTTCATGTTCATAGGATTTCATAAACAAACAAGCAAGAGTTAAGTTCCAGGCCTCATGCTTCAGGAGAACTAGCTCAGAAATAGGAAGCCTGATGGCTGTGATGCAGGGGGACAATAAGGAGAGACCAGGAACATTAATTTTTAATGATACACAATGTGGAAGGATCTGTTACATGTTGCAGCATCTACTAGGTGAAGATAAATACTCCCTCCAAGCTGGCACTAACCAAATATCCATTTGGAGAACACAAAATGGCACCAAGCTAAGCAGGCATACTCTTACAGCACAACAGAAAACATCAGGGCAATACTACTTTTAGGACCCGGTCTGATGGCTCTCCAGAGTAGAACAATGCACCATTTACACAAACCAACTCACTTTTGAAAAAACACAGAGTTTTTAGCACGGTTGTATATTTGCTCACTCATAGATGGCTACCAAATTGCTGTTTCAGATATGAAGTAAGACAGACAACACTGCATCAGATTACGTTCAGTTCATGCTTTCAAAGTTCAATCATGTTAATAAAATTATTTTTTTTTAAGGAAAAAGGAAAAGTGGGGAATTTTCATAAATTCTACAAGAAGGTGGCTTCAAGCAAGCTCAGTGATCTGAAACCTTGGCTACATTTTCCAGTGAATTGTATAATGAATTTGAGGCAAAGCCAGGTCAGCCACCTTTGAAGAAATCTGATTAATGTCATATTATATCTTACATGGCAATTACAGCCTGCTTTGTGTTCCAGCTGTTATGTAGACCTATGAAACATGCACATTTACCAACTTACCTGATGCCCGTCTTGTGAATCGATTTATCACTGGAGCTGAAAGAAAACAGAACATTTTGGTTAGATTCTTTTTGTAATAATCTAACACACTTCACTTAAACAATGTTGTACTTTTATTTAAAGTGTGACAACTAAAAAAAAAGTGATGAGCAATTATTTGTAAACCTTTAAAGAAACTCATGTTTGCTTCATGCATACTTAAACTTTGAAGCAGTTTTGCAAGAGATGGGGTAGCAAGCAGTAAATTTTCAAGACTAATTTAAGCTTCTTCAAAGTTCCTTCATGCAAGCACTTATTGTTCTTCATAACTGGCTGTGAAATTTTTAGGTCTTTATTTCCATTTTTTTATGGAGCGCATAGGCACTGGCATCGTGCAAATGAGGATGGATTAAAAAGATGTAGAAACTACTTTTACAAAATTTACCTATAGGAAATCCAGCAATAAAGATACTCCTGCACATCAAAAAACCTCCAAACAACTAATTTCCACCTGAAAGATGAACTTTGATAAACTTTTAAAAGCCTTCAGGTAAGACAACATCAATGCCAGCTTGAATCTGTCCCCCAAGTGTCTTCCTTTTCCAGCTCCTCAAAAAAATTCAGTTTCACAACAACAAATATTGTCTAATAGTGCTATCTTGGAACATCCCCAAATACGTGCTGCAAACATTTGGAATCAGACTCTTCTCTCTTTTCCAGCTGGGAGAGATCACAAAATCCATCTCAGAGCACACAGGTCTGTGTTCTGCCTCTATCTCATTTCCGGGCTTATCAGCTTCTTCAAGATCCACTAGAGATACAATAGATAAAGGTTCATACATTTTGACTTCCAAATACAACCTTCACAGACTGCTTATAATTAGTATAAAACACTGGTATTGAACTCTACTTGCATGTGATAAACAGTGCTGGAATAAAGAGTAAGAAAAAAAATCTGAATGACCTAATTTCAAACATGGGCAACAGCTACATTAAAAATGTATGCTGTTACAGTGCTTATTAACATTCAACCTTAAAGATTACTCTCAAGGTTTACATGGAATTGAAAAATGAAAAATATTGAACTTTTTCATCTCATCCCTATTAATTTTACATGGATGCAATGCAGTCTTTCTTGAAAATCTAAGACAACATTAGGGGAAAAAATTGCTGAGAAAATAGGAGAGACAGTAACAGCTTGAGATGCAAACTGACTTTTTATTCCTTTGGGCAGAAGAAACCAGAGCAAAGATACAAACTCTGAGCCACAGTCGCAGACGGTTTTGCAAGCATATATAGCACGGGTCCAAGTGGCAAGAAATGCACCGGGAAATCCAACTGCATTGGCTCAAAGTGCTCTACAGGAGCAAGGAAACTTCTTGTGCATAAACAATCACAAACCTCAAACACATATATACATATACAAGATGGTATACGAGATGTATATGTAACCAGCAAGGTTATTTTTAACCTCAATTTCTAATTATGCCCTTTAAAAAAGATTACAAAAGCAAAATATTTAGACATCTTTAATTGAACAGGCACCGGATTTTATGCAACTACTGTTTTGCAATAGATGAAGCCATCTGATTCCTCAAACTGCAAAAGGAACAAGGTTCATTTTATCTCTAGGGTTAGGGCCAATTTAATTTCAGGACACTAGTCAGGTCCTCCACCATCAGCCTGCTGAGCCATTACCTCCAGCGTGTACATCAGCAGCAGTTCTCAGCAGATGTGCACATATAAAAAATATATTGAAATCTGACGTATTTCTAACAAGAAAACATAAAAGTTGTGCAGTGCTCCCATTAAAAAGCTTTCCTGGAACTCAGAGATGGTATTTTGGTTTGGCTGTCAGTTCTACGTATCATCCATAGATATGAAGATTTAACTCCCCTAGACAGCCACCTCAGCACATTTTACCAACACAATAAATAATACAACTTCCAAAAATTGATGCCTAGCACAAAATCACATCCTTTGAAGACTCTTCCTCTCCGAAACAAGTCACTGGGACGTCAGAAGAACAATTTTTCAGCTACTTCCAGTTTCATAAATGTTTGAATTCACCCAGAGATTTAAAATCTCTTTTACAATAAATTTTAGAATGTATTTACTGTTAGGAGAAAAAAGAAAAGAGGAGAAAGGAGCAACAGAAAAGCATGTTACCAGAATCTCAGAACCATGGTAAGCAGCTATTTCTGAACATTCAGTGTTCAGAAAGCAAAGCCTTTCTCCCCAGATGAGGATTTTGTGAGGGTCATTCAAATGTGCCACTGGGAGAACTGGGAGGAGCCCCCACGGTTCTTTGTTATTTAGCAAGCTCAACTTCTCTCTGTTGCTCGTGCTGCAAATTACAATCTACTTTTTCTGCCCAGAATGATGGGCACATTAGCTAGTAAAAAGGTAGCAGAAATTCACAGCCTGGAGAAATTTAGCTGATGTTTTCACTACAAAGCAGCTGCACTATCAGACAGGTGGTTACAATGGCTGGCAGGATGAACAGACCAAGGTGAGCAAAGGAGAGATTAACAAGCATTTTGTTGCAGATGAAAAATAGTGTTCTATTATCTTTCCAGTTCATCAGGAGCTAGAAGCCTTGGCTCAGAAAGCAAAGGACAGACCAGTAGCAGAGATGGTGGCTGTGGGTGCACAGGCGGAGTGCTGGCTGCTGGCTCCGCAGGTCGCATGGGGCCGCGCCAAGGCTGCTGGCCATCCCATGGATTGCAAAACCTCGCCGTTGCAAAATGTAGGGATTTTTTGCAATAAAGGGTAAACTGGCATGTGAATAAATTCAAAACACATCCGGTGACATCTGATCTTTAATTTGAATAAGAGGAAGAGTGCTGCACCATAACAAAGGGATAGATGCCACTGTTCATATACTAGTTTGTCTTAACCACAATCCAGTACAAATTTTCTAAGAGGAAAATGAGAAAAGGCAAAATTAATAATAGTAATAACTCAGAGATCTACATCCAGATGAAAATATCATTTGAAATTGTCTTAGTTATCAGTCCTTACTTGACACGCTACAATGGTTTTGCTGTTAGTGCTACATCATGAGAGAATTGCACCATCTAAGATGTTATCTGCTGGTAACTGAAATCCATGTTTGCCATTCCTCATTCAGATGGCTGTACAAAAACCACAGCTTTTAAAGTATTTTGGCAATAGAAATCAAGTAAGTAGACAGAAATAATTGATAAATGATTAAAAGCAGTTGAGGAGTTTTAATATATTTACTTAGAATACGCACTTCAAAACATCGACTAGCACAAAGACTGTATTAAAAGTATTTCCATCACTCAATAACTGTCTAATCACTGCCTTTTCCCCACTGTGTATTTCACCATTCATATTACCCCTCTTAAGAGCATTAAGCATTCATCACAGCAGCTCTGTGGAACAGACAACAAAAACATTTCAATTTTGCAGGTAGAGAATGTAGCAACAAGGGTTGCTGGGGTTGTTTGCAGAGGACATCCATGCTGAGACCCCCTAGCGGGGCACCCTGCCTTCAGCTAACTTGTCCTAATAGTGCTGAGTGCCTCTTTTTGCAGACTCACAATTTAAGTGCTCAAAGCTGAGTTCGCTCCAGAAACCGCCAGAGATTTTTGTGTCATTAATGTCACCTGGAATAAGCAGCTGAGCACTTTGCAGACATCAGACACACAGCTTCCCCAGGAAGTCAGGGAGTGTCTGCCTGGGATTTAACAAGGAGTTATGCTTAGCAGGGGCTGCCAGGGCCATGCTCGAGTGCTGACACCTGCACGCCAGCTGACAGACAAGTATGGGTTGGCCCCAAGCAAGTGCCAGTCCAGGCTCTTCTGTACAAAGCAAAAACTGCTCTCAGTGGTAATGGCTGACAGGAGATGAGATGTATTCCTGTTTTGTGAATATAGTTGGCCTTTTAGGATATGGCCTGCCAAATCTGAGGGCTTTAGAAACGTAAAGTGTGAGTTTAATTTTCTTTTTTCTCCTTTTTTTTTTTTTTAAAGGGAATTTATCCTTTTGCTCCATGAATATATTACAGATAAACTGATGCTAACTGAAAGCAGGGCTAGAGTCTCCTGCAGCCATCTCATTGTGGGCATGCTTTCCCAAAACCAACTCCAGGCAGACCAAGCCAGGAGCCTCAATATACTGGATACTGCAACACACGATGGACGTACACACATCGTCCTCGCACAGCTACTGCACCACACAGCTTTTTGGTCAAGCTCAATGCTGTGCTTGAGCAGCTACACTGCTTCTGGAGTTGGCTCTGAGAGCTGTACTTGGGCAGCACCAGAGTGAAGAGCAATGGCACAGGTAATCCACAGCCACAAGGGCATGGACAATCCAGAACAGGTTGTTTACTAGTGGAAAAGCAAGAGCTGGTTGTATCAGAGCTCAAGGCACATGCTCATTTCTTGCTTAGAATCTCCAGAAGCCCATGAAAATGTTACCAGAAAATAGATTTAAGATTATAAAAATCAATCTTAACATTTAATGATGTGGAGCTGTTGGATCAGGTCCAGCGGAGGGCAATGAAGATGATGAGAGGGCTGGAGCACCTCTCCTGTGAAGACTGGCTGAGGGAGCTGGGCTTGTTCAGCCTGGAGAAGAGAAGGCTCCAGGGAGACCTCACTGCAGCCTTCCAGTACTTGAAGGGAGCTTATAAACAAGATATTTACATAGCCTGAGAGTGACAGGACAAAAGGCAATGGTTTTAAACTAAGAGGGAAGTGGCAGATTAGATGTTAGAAGGAAAGTCCTACATTCAGTGGGTGGTGAGGCCCTGGCACAGCTGCAGAGAAGCTGTGGGTGCCCCATCACTGGAGGCACTCAAGGCTGGGTTGGGTGGGGCCCTGGGCAGCCTGAGCTGGTGGGGGGCAGCCAGCCCACAGCAGGGGTTAGGACTAGTGGGCTTTAAGGTCCCCTCCAACCCAAACTATTCTGTAATTCTATGAAATTACAGAAAATATGTAACAAAACCATATAATACAGGTCACTATATTCACTAAGAAATGCATTAGAGTTGGAACAACTTTAGAATTGCTTTACTCTGATGAGCTGCTCTCCCGTCTCTCTTCAGACTCTGTCTGGTACATACAGTGACAGCACGGGGAAATGCCTCAGACAAAGGAGGGAGTTACTGGGTCAAGGGAAGATGATTCTCATCTCCTTTCAGTGAAGGGCCACGACAACTGTGACAGAATGGGGAGCAGGGATACATCCAGGGAATACACAAGCAATATTCAGAAGATGAGCTAGATACAGCACAGCTTCCTAGATAAATGCAACTCAACAAAAAGAGCAATATTTTAACAATGGAAGGTAGACAATATATTTCATTGTCTCCCTCAACTAAATCCTTCTAAATAATGTTTTTTTTTTTAACTAGTAAAAAAAAAAATTCAAGACCAGCACATCAGCTGGGTCCTTACACAAGGCAAAATGGAAAATCCCAGGCACACAAGTGCACAGTGTTATTAGCCCTTTGCCAAAGAACCTGAAAGGTGAGACAACAGCACTGCCATCTCACTTTCTCAGAACAAACCTCAGTATGCAAGGAGAATCCTAAGTCCACTCCAAAACACTGAACTTCATGTCGAATGAAAACCCATAGCTCCTCAAAGCATAAGATGTGCACACGGAGGGACCTGCCTCTGTACAGAGAAGGAAGCTCTGCACAAGCACATGTCCTACAGGGCTGCTGCATACCCAAGGGCAGCATACGAATACATGGGCATCCATGTACATGCAGGCAGTAAGGCATGAGGTGTTAAATGAATGCTCTCAAGGAGTCCTACAGGTAGAGGTGGAGAAGCCAAGATGAGGATGAAACAATGCTATGGGATTGGTATTTATGTGCTACTGGGAGTAAAATGGAGAGAAAATAATTTTGGGTGTTCTTGGTAGGGGATGTTGGCAGAGGATAATAGCTATGTCTGTTGGGATATCCCAAGATAACTACCGTCCCTTCCTCTTTTTTTTTTTTTTTTTTTTTAAAATGGCATCTACAAATTTGAAAAACCCCTGCACCACAACATAGCACAGACACAGTTTTTCCTCTCTGAAGACATCAACACATCTGTAAAAACAAACAAATATACGTATATACCTAGAAACCAGAATTGAGATCATATTATCTCCAGTTTTATAATATACAACCTGACACAAGGTTGTAGTCCTAAAATGCAATTACTCAAAGCTGAATTTTGCAACATTCATTGGCTCTGCAGGTGATTTAACCTCTTGCCATTTTTCAGTCTGGAAAATTATTTCTATTTCACTGTAGAATAACTTCTCAAGAAACTGGGAGAAGCATTACAGTCAAAATAAGTTGAAAACTAGAATGAAAAATTGCCTTACACTCCTTGTGATACACCTCTGGAGCTCCTATTTCCAGAATGAAGCATTAGAGCAGTAGCACTGCCCCTTTCCAAGCCCAGTGTCACGCGCTTCCAAGGGCTGCGCAGGATTGTGCAGTTCGGATAACCTTTGAAGGAAAGTGTGGTGAAGATCCAGGCAACCATTTTTATTCTTACAAATTCTTACAAGTACATAACCTATCATAAGTAAATAAACAGGCACAAACAGCATGGAAGAGAGCTGCTCTCCTTTACACACTTCAATCCATATCCATGCACCTCCCAGGCAATATACACAACTTGCTTGTTCAAACTGAGACCAACACACAAATTCTCTCACCTTGCCTCTTCCTGGTGACTACACAGAACCAAGCTACAAATCAGCTCTTCAAACCCACAAACCTAACTTGAGGACCATTATCAAAAAAAGGCTCATTCAAATTTTGACAAATTGATTATTACAGTGTCACGGCACAGAAACATGAATTAAAAATGCAGATAAATACCTCGGCCTTTGCATTGCTGAGCATGAAAACTTATTCTGTATATTTATTTGAAATGTATCACTGTGGTACCAGGAAAACAGCAACATTTTAAATGGTCCCTGAAAACATTCAATAAACAGAGATTCTAATGCACTGTTTCAGTGTTTTTACATTATTCCCAGGTTATAATTAGCATTAATTTTAAAAACATTTGTTTTTAAAGTGTTGCTACAGAGCAGCACACTGTCATGGTCATGTTTTGGCACGGACGTACAGCCATTCAACTCATTGCACACAGGTGAGGTATTTAACCTGCTGTAACACAAACCTCGAGTGAGAGGCAAATAAACCTCTCTCTTTATCCATTAAGAGACTTCAGCTATTATGAATAATTGACGCTGTATGTAGTTACTAACACTGAAAACAAAAAGATGAAATGCCTGTCTGATGTGTTAGAGCAATGGCCCAGTGTCGTGAAACGTGCTGTCACAGCCCATCAGTGGGGACAGAATGCTGCTTGGAGAGCGTAGGTACCTTCCCCACCCAAGCATCTCTTTTGAGATTTGGGGAAAAAAGAAAAAAAAATGAGAGAGAATATGTTGCTGTATGAATACTTCTTATCTGAAATGTGAATTCTGTTACACAGAGCGACATGCTACAGAAGCATGTCTTTCCTTACAAATTCATCCTCATCATTATCACTAGTGACCAGTAAACTCAGACATTACCTCATTGAAACTAATCAGTCATCTAGACAGGAAAATGAAAATAAAAAATAATTCACAGTAACACTTCTAGCTCTTAGTTATGCCAAAGGCTGAAACAAGTTCATTTGCACCAGAAATTGCCCAGACTTGGGCTGCAAAGCTGAACGTGTGAGGAAGCTCTAGCGTGGAGTTCTGGCTGCCCTCAGTCCCAGGCTACTCGGTACACCCAACAAAAATTAATGGTGTTATTAAGAAGAAGATTATGCCCATCAGAAATTATGCTTTTAGAAAGGAATAAAAAAGTATGAAATTGAACCTAGAAATACCAATGGAATATATGTATGTGGGATGTCAGTCCTCCCACAACATGCTCCAGGCTACGAAAACCCAGGCTTTTCTATAGAGCCTGAACCCAAGACCCAAAGCACTGCTTCATCTCGAACACCAAAGATCCCTTTTCACTTTCACCCTCTGCTTTTGTACAATTTACCAAACCCCCTATTTCCGCCTAGCAGTCAACTGCTGATTATTACTTTTTTTTAGAAAGCATTATCACCATCCCCACACGACTTGTGGCACCATCCCCCTCCCCTACCTAAGCAATTTATCCTAATCTTCAAGAAATATCCTGATATAGCCATAGCATAGTTTACAACTGCCACTAAGGCCCATCTGATGTAAAATGTCAGTAATGCTTTTATCTTCTTACCATCTGTAAATGGCTTTTTTCCACTTGAAATTTCATGAGCTATTTTAAGAATATTATGGTTATTTGCTTTCTAACACTACAGCGTAGGCGTTTAGATCCAATTTCATGTTCTTTTCTGCTTTCTAATTTTGCTGCCTGAAGCATATTTACTAACGTATGCAAGTTCCCTGTCAGAATGAGAGAAAAACAGGTCATTCTGCCAAAGCTCCACAGCAGCCCCCAACACAGAGGGATGGTGCTGCTCCTCTGCAAAGCCAGCAAATCGACATTTATGTCATCAGCACCTCACGGGACATGAATTACTCACACCTGTCTTCAAATCAATACTTCTGCCAAGCCGCAAGCTAGACAGCCCAAGATTTTGCATAAGTGACCCATTCTTCTGAATTCTTAAGTATCTAACAGCTTCCCTCAGCTATTACACAACTGTGCTTTTGGAACTCCATTTCATAAAATTTCAGCCTACTTTTTTTTTTTTTAATCTGTTGACAATACCTGCAAGTTACGTTTATTACAAAGGAATGAAGTTGCAACCTTGTTGCTGGCAGTGGGTTGGGGGATGTCGTGGCTGTCAGTATTCTTTTCTGAGGGAGTACATTTTTGTGTGAGTTTATAATTATCTCATCTATTTTATAAGGTTTAACAACTATGAACATAACTGATTTCTCCCCATACACATTTATACCAACTGTGTTTAATCCAATACCTCAAACTTTTGAGTCTCTGGTTTTCCCACTATTAATCATGTTTTTGTCACTTTGCCACTAGATTATTACAACAAATACAGCATGGGCAAATGCCATTAAAACTTTCTGAAGTTAAGATTTTACATAAAGTCAGCCTGCATGGCAGAAAACCCCACTACAAAGTACCTTGATTAAAAACATATATGAATATGTATAATCTGCAACCTGCATCACCTGCTTTTTCATTTACTGGTGAAATTTAAGATTTTAGATTTCATGTTTGAGAACATTTCATACTTAGAGGGAATCTCTCTTGCATTCATAATATTCATTCACAGCTGGCCAGAATTAAAACATATAACTTTGTTAGTTTTCAGAGCATAAGGCAAAGCACTTTTCTTGTTTGTTACTCAGCACTATAAAAGTGGTGGATGGAAAGGCTAGACACAAGCCAGTGGTGTCGAGAGGAGGCCATGAAGATGCTCAGAGGGCTGGAGCACCTCTCTTATGGAGGAAGGCTGAGGGAACCACGCTTGTTCAGCCTCGTGAAGAGAAGACCTCATTGTGACCTTCTGGCACTTAAAGGGAGTTTATAAACACAAGAGAGACCAACTTTTTACACTGCCTGATAGTGATAGGACAAGGGGGAATGGCTTTAAACTAAAAAAGGGGAGATTTGGGTTAGATATTAGGAGGAAATTATTTACCCAGAGGGTAGTGAGCTACTGGAACAGGCTACAGATGCCCCATCCCTGGAGGTGTTCAAGGCCGGGTTGGATAGAACCCTGGGCAGCCTGAGCCGGGGGTGTCAGCCAGCCCATGGCAAGGATTGGGGCTGGTGGGCTTTAAGGTCCCTTCCAAACCAAAGGATTCTGCAGTTCTATGACACTATTAAAAGGAAAAAAGAAAGAAAGAAAAGAAAAGCCTAAACTCCAAATGTTATTGCCTGAATATTTTGAGGAGAAGAATGGCATTGAGGCTGTTTCAGAAAACGTATCTATATACACACATTTCTGTATCTCTCACTAAGCATCTAAACAACAACAACAAAAAAGTAATGAACAAAGAAGACAAGCCTTCCAGTTGTTCTGTCCTCATTCCAACCACACAAATGCCAGCTCCACAGAAGTTTGCTGATGATAACGACAGCAGGATGGTGCTTTTTCACTTCAGCACACTGCTGAAACACCCATCCCAGCTCATGGGCAGAGCACACTGCCTGTCTCCTCTTCAGACAGCTCGTTGGTTTTACTGCCTCCAAACAACACCCTCCCATTGCCAGACAAACTGGTTGTTGTCTGGCAGCCAGCAAAAATGTGTAGTGAAAGAACATGGAGAAATCCCAGTGTCCTCCAAGCAGCTAGGTCCACGTCCACCAGGGTGCCTCAACAACACCTCACCCAGGCACAGGTCCCACAGACCAGTATTTCCCAGATCGGTTTTGTTGGTGTTTCTTTTCTGTTTTTGTAAATCCTTGTACTCCTAGGGCATAGACCTGGATAACACCAACAATATAAAAGCCAGGCTAACAAACTAAGATGTCGAGATTTTAGAGGCTGAGCCAAAGATTGAATGGGAAGAAGAAAAAAAATTGTTCATATATGTGCAAAGCTAGATTTCTGCAAGCAGCGATATGGGATTATGCTGAAGCATAACCACCCTTCGCTGCACTCATTTCCACACAAACCTCACACACCCATGCAATGTTTGCAAGAGTGAGTGCAGACATGCAAGATAACATGCAAACAAGGTGGGACACAGACTCAGCTCTAATAAGAGTCACCCACCTCCCTGTCATCCAAAATCAGCACCCACATCCACAAGACTACTGATGATGCGCTATCAAGACCTCAGGCATGGTTCGGATTGACTCTGAATAGTCAAGAAAAGGGTTAAAGAAAGTCACCAAAGAATTGGTAATGGGATATCTAAGTGACACCACGAACTTCCATGGGTTTAATGTTGAACCAGATGCACGCTGGCCTGTTGACATGGTACCTTCAATTCAGGTGCATCATGACATCATGAAACCTGCAAGCCAACAGGAAGACAGTATGCAATGGCAAAAGCGCATCAACAAGCTACCATGAGCTGCAATAAAGCAAATTATTGTCCTTTCTATTGATAAAGACTCACCCAAGGGAACACCACATATTGACGTCATCCTAATAGCATTGCCTAAAAAGCTTCAGAAGTTTATGTAAGCAAAGTCCATTAGATAATGTATTTCCATCACCCAGAAGCATATGGAATAAGGACCTTACAACTGTCTTCTCCCAAACTGCAGAGAAGGCCATCATTTCCCCTGACCTGAAGGGGTAAAGAGTGGAAACCAAGGATGACCACTTTCAAGGTGACCAGGGCAGCACTATGTCCTTGTAGTCAGTGGCTAATGTCAGCTACCTATTGAATAAACATAGGGCAAGTATAACAAGGATCCCGTGTCCATGATCAACACTCTCCTGATGCTTAGATTCGGCGTAACACCTCTTTTTTAAAGGTCCTTTTTCCAAGGCCTGCAATTGGGAACACAGAAGATCCACAGAACACTCCAGGGTTATAGCCCAGAATAAACATAACACATACAGAGAATGCGTAGAGAGCTCAGCTGCCTAACTTGGGATGGAGATTTTGTGTCCTGAAGTAAAATTTAGGCATATTGATACCAAACTCTGTCACTGGAAGCTCTTTATAAATCCATTCTCAAGATGCCTCTTACTCTCAAGTCAGTACCTGTGGTTTGATGATGGAGACTTTGAAAACAAGTAACTCATTTCTCTAGAGAACAGCGAGGCCAAAGAGATCCTGCAGTGTGAACAGACCTTATGGACATGTACATAGATTACATCACAGAATCATAGAATTGTAGGGGTTGGAAGGGACCTCTAGAGATCATCGAGTCCAGCCCCCAAATGTCTCTGCTGTCCCAAACCAACAGACTTGTGAAAAAGAGGAGTGGTGTGCCAAAGGAAGTTCCAGATACCAGCTTACCTCAGCGCTTTCTGTTGTGTTTGTGTGAAACAGGGATTATTGGTAGCAGCTGACCAATGCCTGCAGGCAGGGGGCTGTTCAAAGTACAAGTATCTACTGCCATTTGTTTTCTTCTAACACTGCAGTACCAGCAAAAGCATTCTATGAGACAACTTAAAACTTTAAATCCCACTATGCCTTACTGCTGCATTACTTTGGGATAACATTCAGAAATTTCTAGTAATGGCCAGTAACGGATTTTTCAGTTCTATTCCATTTTGTTCAATAGTTCAGGCAATGTTTGAAAAGTTGCATCTGCCATAAGCAAACTTCAGCACCACAACCACTTCTGCTCCCATTTCATTCTGCTCCTGGCTAGCAAAGCTTGAGAACATTGCCTCAACTGCCTTCTATAACTATCTGTGAGATTCCTGTGTAGCGCCAACTTTCCATGACTCCTGATAACAGTGCTCTGCAGCCAGCCACAGGCCAATTAGTCATTGGGCAAGGAAATAACACGTGGCATGAAATAGCAGTCTGCTACCAGTGGTCCAAGAAATAACCTACTGTGCTCCCCGTTTGTGTAGCAAAATTCCAATTGCTAATGACATAATTGCCTGAGAAACTAATATAACCAATTTAAAGGAAATGTATGCGGTCATAACCCAAAGATTCCAACCCTCTCGTCCCACCCAAAAAGTCAACACACACTTCTTCACATTGTCTGTTTACAGCTACCCACTTGGGCTGAGAATCAGGTAGTAAACAGGGAAATACACAGAAACAGGAAAAGCAACAGATGCAACTGGCTATCTGGAGCCTTGCTCCGACTTAAGTCATCAAAGTGAAAAATGACTCTGCTTTGGGGACGTGACAGAAACTCTTCACGCTGGTGAAGTTCTTCTTGTTCTGTCAGTGTCCTCCCCAACCTCCACTGCCCTTTGAATAAATGTTTACAGTGGGTAAATAGCAAAAGGCAAGACTCTGCATTGAAAAGGGAGAAACAGAAACTGAGGGATGGGTTCGCTTGACTGGTTACACATCAGATCAGCAACACACACCTCTGGAAAAAAACAAAAACCAAAAAGTATCCCCAAGGCTGTGCTATGCTCCAGGGCAAGCACTGGCAGCTCTTCGCTTGAATCCAAGCCAAAGTGCATGCAAGCATGCCAAAAAGCAGGTAAGAAGCCTGACTCTGACCTAGTGATCCAAGTACTCCAGTACCCATGAAGAAGAAAGGCCAGAGCTTCAGTTTCAGCTTACTGGAATAAGTATGTTTTACCCTGAACATGGAAGGGGGGGGGGGGGGGGGATAGGGGCAGAATAAAAATTCTATAAATTATTTTTAACTAACATTTCTTTTTTGCTCAACAATTTTTTTTTAATTTTTTTTTTTAATGTGGACTGCTTCATAAAGTTTCTGACTTGGATACAGCACTCCAGCTGGGGCCTCTCAAGGGCTGAATATGAGGAGTACTACTGCTACTTTTTCTTTTTAAAATTATTTTGGAAGGAAGAAATAGAACAAAAATTAAAATTGAATTATTAAAACAAAAACAAGATCAACTTAAGAAAAAACAAAACAACCAAAACTAAACAGACACGAGACAAATTTATTCACTCTTTCTATATTAAATATCTATATATATTAAAGGTCTAAAAGTGACTTGAATGTTAAGATCAACAAGAAGAACATACTGTTTAATGTAGTATTCTGTAACAGTTATATGGCAGAAATAACCAGAAATTGTCTCTTGTATAGAGAATTGGGTAAACAACCACGTGCTTGTTTGCTCCAGCTGAGAATGGACTGCTGGGGTGTAGCTGCCTGAGGCCATTTCCTGCACTTCCCAGCCCCACAACAGCACAAGCAACACAACCCTTCTGGGCCAGCTGCTGGCCCAGCAAGAATTCTGTTAATTTGGGAACATTCTCTCCAGTAGACAACAATATCATAGCTTCTAGCACTCTTATTGGGACTTTCCTATGATAAAATCTGGAAAACTGCAAGCTGGCCCAGATGTAATCTATGTAAGACACTGGCAAAATTTACTATAGCTTCTCATTGTCTTGTTACTGCTTTTATAGACAATCTTTGTAGCTTAAACATGGTGTGGAACTATTTTTCAATACTTGAGTATTTTAAAGAGTCTTAAGTTTTTATCCTGACTGCTTGAAATTTGTCTTGTGACTGGGGGGTGTGTTGGCGAAGAAGCTTAGAAAAAGACTTTAACAAAGGTAAAGGGAATGAAAAGGCAGATTTTTTTTTTTTTTTTAAATATGAGGATATCCACTATCTTAATGTCATACAGGCTTCTTATATTTGCAGGAATTATTCTGGTATTCCAGTGCAATCTACTCAAAGGTACACAGCAAGACTGTTACACAGATTTAACACAATTTCTCCCTTCTCTCAGAGCCCTACTTTTATCTGTTGGACCACTCTTCTTCCTCATAGGATGGTTATCTATGGATGAAATTAGAAAAGACCAAACCTTACCCTTCAGACCAAATTAGTTTGTCTTGTGGATTTAATCTGGACCCACAGAGGAATTAAACACATATTCACTCTGAAAGCAGTATCTCCTATTTATTTCTATGGAAACTGTAACAGGTACAAAGAGAACAATAACACTGTTTGATAGAGCAAATTCTCAGCCACAAAGCACTATTTTTCAACAGTCATCACTATTAGCTACTCACTATCACCAGTGATGAGCAAGAGCCTGCATGCCACACTCATAAGAAACTGCACCAGCAGAGGTGAGAGCTGTGCGTGACCATTCAGAACATAACTTGTCTTTCAAGTCACTGTTGCCACTGCTGAAACACAACATCTACTGCCTCACTGTACACACATCCACTGGTTGGTCTCCATAAATGTTCAGCAAGCGTCTGTGAATGTCAAAGGGCGCCATTTTTTCTGCATGGAGGAATTCAATTCCACACCTTTGCTTCATACACACTTCCATGTCAGACATTATTCTGTCAGACTGCCCCTCTGCTGCCGTCTGTCACATGGCAACAAAATGTAATGGAGTACTGGCAGGAAGGTTCAGCCTCTATTGCTACCACACCAACATCTGCTTCTGATGTTGGAGACAAACATCATTTTAAAAGAGACATAACTTTTGGAGCAGGCTTAATAAAATTCTGATGCATATTCTCAAAGTACCTCTTATGATTGGTGAAATATGGGAAACGTTACTCTCAGTTACTATACTGTGTCATATAAACACATTTTTAAATGTCACAACCTAAGAGCTTCATCAGGTTGGTCTGTAAAAACAGACATATATGCATTTTCTACAGTATGTGGTTTCATAAGTCCTGCACGTGTTTCTGTGTTAAAAACTTAAAAATTTCTGGAAGTATTATAGACAGAAGCTATCTAAATTTACAGACTGGTCAATAATTCTGATTAATACATCTATTCCACAGTTCCAGAGCCAAATTCTCATTTTTGATATTAAATGAAAATGTTACTTGGAAATCAAATGATTTCCATAAAATACAGAGGAGCTGACCACTAGAAATGCCATATATATTATTTTAAAAATTGAAACAACTCGTTATCAAAAATAATTTTTTCAATCTGAAAATTATGATTAAACATGCTTCCTTTTGATACATTCATAAAAAAGGGACAGCTTTATCTCCACCACTGAGTTTCAGCTCAGTGCTACCTGGAATTAGCAGGAGTTTTCAATTACAAACTGGAAGACTTCAGCTTACTTTCCACTTCTTAAAGTACAATCCATTCTACGCATTCAATTCCCCAATACATAAACACAGAAATCGACATCAAATATAAACTACACTCAAAGAAACTATCTTTATGAAACATCACTACTGTGGAATCTGTAATATACAGCTTCTGTAAGAAAAAGGAGGAGGTAAATTTTAAAGATTTAAAAAAAAATGTAATAAAACAAAACAACCTCTAGGACAGACTAAAGCCAAATTCATTCCTTCATCTAAAAAAAAAAAAAAAAAGTAATTCTACAGCTCTATAAACTATTTTGTCCTGGAATGCAGAACACAAGTTAAACAATGTCTGTTCCTAGCCAGAAATAAATATAAAGTAGAGTTTCCGGCATGAATGCGTAAATCTTCTTGGCTCTGCATTTACATTTTCAAAACAGCGCTTTTGTTTACATTCTGACCTTTGTATCTTTTCCAAATTAAAGCAAAACAAAATCACAAAGAAATACTTTTATTCAGCAATAACCAGACTGAGCAAAGGTTATAGTAACATGTAAAAGCTATAAGTGTAATAGCAATCAAGTTTCTACTCTGTTTAGGAAGAAAGAGTGCCCTTCCACAAAAAACAACATGTCCATTTTAAATTAGTTTCAGCACAAACCATTTAAACACTAGAAACAAGCAAATGTAATTTCATTTTGCAAATGACAGACCAATTGTTAAAATAAAACAATTAATAAGGGCTACTGCAGAAACTGCTGTTATTAATCAGTGTCAGTAATAACTACCCAATTTCAAGGAAACTGCTTCCTGCTTGATTTCTTCAGCCATGGTTCAAGGAAAGGTTTACACTATGATACTATTCACTTGCTTGTTCCTGTTATCTTCTGAACAAGCTGGACAATTTCAACTAAATTTAACACTGACAAAAGTCCCAAAGAAAAGAAGTTCTTACCAATTTGTGAATGCTAACAGTTGCCACTAAAATACTGGACAACATGAAAGAAAGACCACAAATTCAGCACTGGTCAGCCTCATTTGGCATGTCAGCCAGCTAATCAGTACCAGACATCTCTGAACGGCAGCATGGGATGGCTCTGAGCCAGGTATTAAGGTGCTGTCCTGAACAGCACACTATAAGTTACCTCTAGTCAGGTGTTTCCTAAATAAACCTAAATGTTGCAAGGTTATGTACACACGGTCCATCCCACTGTGTTTGGCCATTGGGGGCTTATGAGGAGCATCTGAGGGAACTAGGATTGTTCAGTATGCAGAAGAGGAGGCTCAGGGGAGACCTCATTGCTCTCTACAACTACCCGGAAAGAGGTTGTGGCAAAGTGGGTGTTGGCCTCTTCTCCCAGGTGAGAGCAATGGGACAAGAGGTGATGGCCTTATATTACACCAGGGAGGTTCAGGTTGGATATTAGGAAAAACATCTCCAAAAAAAGTGGTGATGTATTGGAAGAGGCTGCCCAGGGAGGTGATGGAGTCGCTATCACCGGAGGTCTTAAAAAAAATGTGTAGATGTGGTACTTAGGGACATGGTTAGCAGGCAATATTGGTGGTAGGTGAACAGTTGGACTAGATGATCTTAGAGGTCTTTTCCAACCTTGGTGATTCTATGACTATGATTCAATGACATGGATGTCATACACCAGCTTGCTCTTTCAGGCCATAAAATATATATATATATATATATTTCCCTTTACATAACTCAACTGAACATGCTTTACATGATGATTTAAAGAAACAACAGTTATGTTCCATTTTGTATGGTTAGTGTCCTGTAGCCAGACTTACTATTTCTGAACAAGCAGCTGTGTATCATCTTCAGCAAATAAAACAACAAAATTTTAAAAATGAAAATTCCAGGAAAGAGGAGTTTGCAATAAATGCTGAAGTTGAGATATCAGATGGTAAAGTATTGATTTCCACCACACCCACAAATGGAAATTCCTTTCTCAGAAGTAAAACACAGCTTAGAAAGCACAGAAAAATCCAGGCAAGTGAGAAGAAGTGAACGAAACCAATTTTGTTTCCTCACTGCCCAATTCCCCGCTCTAGCAGCAGGGATGGGCGCTCGTGGGCTTCCAGCACCCCCCGGGTGGACAGCTCCAGGCCTCCATCCAAGGAGAACACGGGGCCTCCCCAAAAAGGGCCTTGGTGCTGTCATCTCCCAGCTGAAGGAAGAGTGAATAGCCCACTGCGTTAGGGAGAAGCTCCACCAGACTCCTTAGCCCATAGGACTGAAAGACATTTCTCCTCATAGTTCATTTGTATGCTTTGCATACAATTCCTTATGTCAAGGATTCACACTCTATGGTGGTAGAACTCTTCCAGAATCAGAAGTAAAAACATTTTTCTAATGTAAAAAAAGTATGTTCCAGTAAGTAACCAATTAGGCACACCATGTACAATGAGCTGGATACAAGAGAACTTGCCTATTAGAAAAGGCCTGTACATTGACCTTAGCTCAACTTACTCCTAGATTGTCCTCTGTTATCTGGTGACACATCTGTAAGGACAGTGAGCGTCAGAACCGCAAATCTCACCCTGCTTCCTTTGGACTGAGAAATGTGATCACACACATCTCTGTGATTTATCTTCCATTACTGTCAAGGAAAACTGCAAATCAGCCTTTATTTCAAAGCAAGGAAAACTGATGTTGGCCACTAATTCAGTTTCAGTTTAAAAAGCAGCTCAAGTAATCTTATTTTCCATACTGCAAAAAGCAAAAGAAGGAAAACAATACTTGATACACTCCAACAGCAAGAAAAGGTGAAAAACAGAAGTGTAACTGTATTTTACTATCTCTCACTAGAGTTTGTTTCTTTTTCTCTCTCCTCCCATTTAGTTCACCAGAAGGTTCCTTTAGCAAAAAAAGCATGGCTGAGACAGATGAAGCAGGTTGCAGCCCAGTTTTATTCTTATGCTTCCCATAACCTCATCGGAAAAAAAATCTGTGGTAGAAATAGATCAATGGCATCCAATTTTGGCATTAGCATGAATATAAGTCTTTCTAGCAGTAGTTCATGTTAAAGGACTTCCCTCTAGAGGCTGTGACACAGTCCAAAAACTACCCAAGAACACAGTCGCAGAAGAGGACAACCTGCTTGCATGGAAAAATATTCCTTTCTCTCAGAAGCTCAAACTGTTCATTGATTGAAATTTCCCAAGATCCTGAGAATTCCCAGTCTCTGTGTACATCCCAACGGCTGCACTTTTGTCAAATGCAATGATTTGAACAATGGAGCCAGAGAAAGCATGAAATGGTTTTCTTTCAGTTCTTAACTTTTTGAAACCATAACTTGAAATAATCACAGACAGGCCAGGTTCATATGCCAACATATTCCACACAGACAACAAAATAGTGCCCACTAAAAACAGCAGCTCCATTTTTTGTTATACGAAAGCAAAACCAGAAGAATAAATTTCTTCTTTTTTAAGATGGATAATGGAAGTGGATCTATGTCTACTCCCACCTCAGTAGGAGTAGCTCATTCCAGTCAAAGGACCAAATTGACAGATTAGCAAGGGAGACATGAAGATAAACACCGAAGATAAATTTCCCCGACAATTAAAATTCATAGTATACAAGAATAAATAGCCATCTATCTACTTTCAGAACAATTTTCTTATCCATGCACAAGCCAGTAAATAATATTTCCTGGAGATTGAAGCAACAGAAAGGTAAAAAGACATAAGTCTACATTTAAATTACCTCACAAATGCTTAAATAATGTAGTGGTAAAAGCTAGATCAGTGTTTCTAATGTTTTGAATACCTACTAAAAAACAATAGAGACAAATAGATTATCAGTTTAACAATGGCTTTTAGGAAAAGATGCCTGAATGTAACCCAGAGCTCAGAGGCATTGAATGAAATGGCTGTAAACAGAAAACGGTATGCATTAGAAGGGNAGGGGGCGGGGAGGAGGAAAAAAAATCCAGAACCTAAGTGAAAATGATCTCTATCCCTAAATAGTACTAAAGAGACACATGAAGAAGCAGATCAGTAAAGGTATCTGGATCCTAATCTCACAACTTCAACAGAAACTAGCAACAACAACAAAAAAAACAACTGTCCCTCTATTTTTTAAATAATGGCCTATTACTGAGAATCTACATTTTTTAAAACCTACTCATGATAAAAAAATGTTTTTAACAGAACAACAGAAGATAGGTTTGTATCACAGATATGTCTGTAGTAAACTTTGTATTTTTTTATGGCTATAAGTGTGATGAGTATCACAGTATTTTGGAAGAGAACAAGAAATCTCTGGACAATCCTAGCTCTGAATTTGACAATGTTTCTGTCATTATAGTTCTTCATCTCTGTTAATCCAGGAATAGGGGTTTAACGTTATTAGATTGCAGACATTCACGCACATTAATGTCAAAAATCTCAAGAAAAAATTATTGATCAATCCCCATTTCAAGTTACATTAGTCAGCACTTTTCACCAAAGGTGATTACTGCCATAACCACGGTATTCCTTACTCATCAATGAAAAAGCATTGTAGAGAGTGGATCTGAAAGGGAACAGGGTCAGTGGTGAAGGTAATGGGAAACAAATCAGGAGGACAAGATCACTGCAGTGACAATACGTACTGATCTGTGGGATTATCAAAAAAAGGCCACAATACTCTCACGGACAGCTCCAGCTGAAGTTAATCCATATGCAGCAACAGTTATAAATGCTTTATAATGCATTGCACTTGACTGTGCGTTTCACACTACCATTACAAACCCATCAGTAAAATCAGAATGGGAAAAATCACTAAACCTTGCAGCCTGCACTCTCACGTTAGCAGGTCTGAATGTTTACACTGACTTCCAGCTTGTATCCATCCTGATAGAGAAGGTTCTGTACATCTTTTATTTATAGTCTATATTGAGGATTTACAAGGAATGTTTTGTTTCCAGCATTGGGCAAGACTTCATTTCTTCCTGTCTGGTATGTATTACAGCAGACATGTCATGCTAAAAAATTATACTATCAAGAGACTACTAGTATTTATAATACCACATTTTACAGCTGCATCACAGGGATTCAGAAAGGGTCAATGCAGTTAAGAAGATCTTTATAAAAGCGGGATGGTCTCTGGAACAACTCTGAGCAGGAAAGATCATGTTACTTGTTTTCCTTTCAGAATCTATTTTATACCACAATTTTCTCATCTCTCCATTAAATAAATCTTCTCACATTTACCAGCTGACCCTTTTAGCTCAGCTTTGCAACAAACATTTTGGTCAAATAACTGGAACTGTATACCTAAGAAAGCTATTCTCATTAGCTTTTATGTCCTCAAGCTCTCAGCTTCAAATTCTTGCTCTGATTACCTTTTTTACATTAATATCATTAAGCAGAACAATTTAAGAGGCAAACATAAAAGCAAAAAACACTTTATGTTGTTAGGACCCGTTTTGTACCACTCTACCTTCCATCATCCTGAGTTCAGTACAATAAGGCAAGGCTGACTAAATTTAAATCTGGATTCTTGTATTGTTTCAGTCATTATCGCTTCCTCATTTTAGTTGAAGCCCATTAATCACTTTCCAAGCAGCAGTGCTAATAGAGTGCCTCATAAGACAAGGATGGAAGCTGTCTCATGGCTGCTGTTCAGCGCACTCCGCGGAGCTGTGCCTACAACCTGCAGTTTACCTCCCACCCACTTCAGACACTTCTGCCTGGCTACAACTGCCTTCATTTCAGACCTCCCACTTCTTTGTATGGCATGGTATCATTTTAAATGCTGAACTAAGCACCTGATAGACACTGAACATTTGATGAACATCATATTTTTGATGTGGCCCTGAAACTGTACATCTAGCTTACTCACATAGATCAATTTATATCTGGATTCATGTATTACACTCCCTAGTGACTGCGAACAGAAATTGTGTGAGTACTTCTATTTCTATCATGAAATGCATAAAAATTTGGAATAGAGCTCTAAGAATTTTAAAATAAAAAATAGAATTGACAAGCATGAAGCCTTTCTTTGAGGAAAAATGTAATAGCACTAGTCAAGGAAAGAGAGAACAAAGAACAGTTAAGGACAAATTTAATCTAGCTAAACATTTCATTCAGCACTATGACTGAAAACTGATCCATACAACAAAAACATATTCTATAAAGAAAATAATTAAAGTTTGTAATTACTGGTCAGGATCAAAATTGACAGCAAGAACTTGGCGTTCAGCTCCATTAAGTAAACAGGTTATCATTCCTATTCAGCAAGTAAAAGGGTTCCCTGAAAGGGAAGGGGCTGTCGGTATAAAATCTCTACACAAAGCTATCTGGAATCAACCATTCCATCATCGAATGTCAAAGAAAATAATTAAATGTATGTATTTCCCTTAGAATTATCCCAAGATCATAAGACCACTATCAAGTAATACCATAACCCACATTTATGATAGGAATACCTACTTATAGTTGTGCATACTTTTTTAACAAACACATTTTCCTGACATATATTAACTCATGCATACGTGGGTTTCATGGGTTTTATGCACCCATAACCATGTAACAACCTAAAATATAAAAAAGTCAGTGTGTTCATTATTTATAGTAAATAATACTTCCGTAGTAATAAATAAATAACATTCTTTCTTATAACTCACATATGTCAAGTCCTACTCTAGAAGCAGAGAGATCCCTTTCAAATGGATCTTATTCCACAACACTTTCTCCCTCCTTCATTCACCTTTCTATAATCACTCATCTTTCTAAAAGTACCAAATTTCTCTGCAATTGTATACAATCAAAGCTCCAATGAAAAGCTCAAACTTGCTGTGGGAATAGTTATTCCATGGCATAAATGCGATGCTGGATCAAGCCCTGGTCACCCTGATCAAGCTGTGCATGCCTCTGTTTATTGCAGGGGAGTTGGACTATATGACCTTTAAAGGTCCCTTCCATTCCTAAGGATTCTATGACAAACTAAAACTAATGGTCAATGTGTTTTAAATTTGCATTTTTTGCTTCTCAAGGACATGTGCATAAGGCAAATAGAATTACAACTGAAAATTCAGCACGTAAGTTTGGGATGTGTATATGAAGACAGCAGGGTTACATCTGATCTGTGTAAAGGGAAGAGGATGTTCCTTTGCTTGTTAATGCTCTCTTTTATCTTCTTCTCCTTACTTCACTTCCATGCCTCCTCCTTCCTCTTGCTTTTAGCTTTGCATTTTCCTTACTACACATTGATTCCTCTTTTGCCTGCATGTCCTGCCGTCCACCTTGCCTTCTTGTTTCTTTCATTACCATCCTGACAAATGAAATTTCCAAATCTAGAGGTCATATTTGATACAGGAAGAACAGAAATGGGGCAGCTGCCTGTACCTTGATTAATTTGTATTTTGTGACCTAAATGTGAGATTTCCAAACCATATGCTCCAGATTTACGGGAGCAGCTAAGGCTAAAGAGCCTGCAGAGATTTCACCATTTAAGGTAGATTTCCCTCAAACTGAGAGTTCTCCCTGGATAGTACCGGAGAACAGAATGCAATACTTATGCATAACAGACTGGGGATAAATCCTGAGATATATATGTATTAAATAAAGCTTTAACTTATTGACAGGTAGATGAAGCACCTGCCTATGCAGGTTATAAACATTAAGTCATTTCACTGTTTTTTTATAACTTTAACAGGAGAACGTTCATAGAATGGCATAGATTGGAGAGGACCTTAAAGGTCACCCAGCCCCAAACCCTGCCCACCCTCCAGCTCAGGCTGCCCAGAGCCCCATCCAACCTGGCCCTGAGCGCCTCCAGGGATGGGGCACCCACAGTTTCTCTGGGCAGCTGTGCCAGGGCCTCACTGCTCTCTGAGTAAAGAATTCCTTCCTAACATCTAACCCAAATCTTCCATCTTTTAGTTGTAAGCCATTCTTCCTTGTCAACATTCTAAAAATTGGCACTTTATTAGCGCCCACAGATACATGTTTATTCTCTTTACTTAAATAAAAAATAATCAATTTTTCCATTCATCCAAAAGCATACGGGGAGCAAAGCGTAAGGTCTCTTTGGGAAGCCAAACCAAAGTCCGTGACTGATACAAAGCTCCTGTAATATTCCTGAATAATCCAGTTTTCCTTTACAGCAGATATGATAGGTGCAAGAGACCGAGTGGTTGTGTATAGATGCAGCACTGACACTGTTTATACCTCATAGTGTAATCATTTCAAACTCACGCCAACAAAACTTTGTGTCTTTCCACACTTCCTGAATTAATACTGTTCTCTTTTTGAGAGGAGCAGTCAGCCAAAGTTGGCTTTAAGTTGTTTCCTTCAGAGAAAAAAAAGATGGAGATGAATTGAAACGTTGTTGGTATCGTTCATTTCTGTCCGTATGGTTTTTTTTTCGTGCTTCTCTTAAATGCACAGAGACAAATGTTAACAAAACAACAGCCAGTAAATACACCAGCACTCACACGCTTTTGTTTTGAGGAGAGACACAGAGGTACTTGAGTGGAGGCTGCTATCATTTCAACTAAATTCTTATTAAAAACATTTATTTTAAAAAGTTGCTATAACAAAAGCATGCTGTTAATCCGCAATTACATATATACACACAAACCAGGCAGAGCCATGTGTCCTACTACTAAACTGCTAAATGCTTCCCATTACAAGATCACATTTCCAGTTGCTTACAATTTTGTCAAATTAAGGTTTTGGACTGCAGTTCACACAGGCTAAAGAAAACACCTGGGTGAAATTAAGGGGGGGGAATATTAATATATATATATATATTTATTTTTTTTTTTAAAAAAAAAGGACTAAACTGCCAACTTGCTCAGGCTTGCTTTGTGAAATAACTATTGGCAGAAAGAAAATGTTTTAGTTTGCTCCTGTCAAAAATATCAGGAAGCGTTACTTCAAGCAGGTCTATCATTCTTCAGATTTAGGGCAAGGAATCAAAACTTTGTGCTTTTGTGACCCTGTGCACTGGGTCAGAGGAGCCAGCAGTCATATCCAGACTGCCATGGTCAGTGGAAACAGCAAGGCACCATCCATTGCAGCCCGCATTCTCTTCCTTCTTTCTTTTTTGGATGTTATCTGCACCCCAAATGCCTATTCTGAACATACACTGTGCTCTGAACCACACCAGAAACAACATGGAGACATCCAAGGAAGTACAACCTAAAATTTTGTCAAGGAGTATGCCAGCAGCTCCCATGCTCACACACCTTGGACAGAGACTCACCTGTAACTGCAAATGTATCTTTTCTAAATTGTGTCCTCAGTAAGGCTACTCCAGCTAGGCTCTGACTTTTCCTTACAGGAAAAGAAATAAGGCATTACTTGCATCACTGTATCACGCTGTAGGAGCGTAGAAAAGATTAAAACATCATTCCTGAAGTTGGCTGAGCAAGCTTAGAGAGCAACAGTTTCAGCCACCACCCACAGTAACTCAGATTTTAACTTGAAAATATACATTTTTAAGAAATTCACATCTTCCTATATGGCCCATGACTTCATAACATCCTACTACAACATACACATTTTTATATTGCCTACTTGCTCTTATTAGCCCCTTTCTCTGCTCTATCTACCTGTTACCATTGCAGATCAGACCTGGAGGAAGGTTACAAACTGTAAAACATTTTCAAGTTTTGTTTAATTTCAGGAAAAAAAAGGAGCAAGTGAGGTAAACAGCTCTGATGAAGTACCACGTACCACCACAAATTGGCACTGACATATGCGAAGTTTTCCTCAATGCTCTGGCTTCCACAATTTGCATATTATTTCAAAAATGTGTATAAACATGTATGTAGAACAATTCAAACTCAGTAATGAAACTAATAGAAAAGACAAGCCCCTAACGCAGATACTGTAAACTAGAAAACTTATGTTTTACTTAATCGGTGGTATCTTTGTATTATCAGTGGGTAAAGTTGAGAAGTACTGCTGCATTTTACAGCGTGAGCTTTCAGGGAAAGAACTCAGAGCCACCAACACACCAACAGAACGACACGGGGGAGGAGAGGGACAGCTGAAGTATTTTCCACTTAAAATATATTACTATCAGAGGAAAAGCCCCACAGTAAAACAAAAGGTAAACACAGGCTGACACCAAATGGAACACCCAACACAGCAGACTTATAATGTAAAGAACAGCAGTGTTACTACTAAAAGCATCGTTCTGCTAGTTTGTATTACAGCAAGACAAAATACTACATTTTAGATTTGAGCAACTATTTAACACAGCTGCTACAAATCAGATGCGTTATTACCCATCAAAACAAGGTACACGTCAACATGCAGGTCATCTGTAAGGGAGCAAGTATCTTACTCAATACCTTCAACTTTTGTATAGACACAGTACAATACCTTTCAATAAGCTCTTCAAACTTCCAAAAAGGTAGAAGATTTTGCTAAAAAGGGAGCTTGTTTTTATGTATGCAATGTGATTCAGTCCTACTCAATTTAAGTAACTGCTTTTAGCAGTAACACGAATTAGTTGTGTTCACTGACTGACCCTACTATATCCATGTAGGGCAACCTAACAGGAAAAAAAAGAAGATACTCGAAGACCCGAAAGTTATGCCCAAATCAAGCAGTGAGTTCAGAAAGGGATAATATGAATGTCCTGAACTTAAACAACAGCATTTCAGAAGTCACATTAACCCCAGGTGCCAATTCAGAACTACACCACCAATGCAACAAAGTTCTTTGCAAGGAGACTGCTTTTAAATCAGATCGCATCAAGTGGAGTGGGGAACTGATCTGACAGGCACAGAGGACCTGAATATGGTTGAATTTGTGGATCACGTATGACTCCTGAACCCGAGGACGGTATTTTTTTTTTTTTTTTTAAACAGATTATGCCTCAGCTTGTCATTTGTAAAATGCAATAATGCTTAAGTACCTTCCAAAATGCATTTCAAGGACAAAATTCATACTGACAGTGTTCAACTGCAGTGTTTGTAGGTATTTAGAAACAAGCATTGTGGAAGGGAGGAAAAAAAGAAAGAAAGAAGAGTTGGAGACAGCAGCAATTACAGCAAGCTCTCGACAACATCCTGTTTGAATTGGCAAATTAAAGAATACTGTCAACATGACATTTCAAGTACGCTGCCTCCACAAGAAAAGGTACAGCCACCAGGACTGAGTTCCTTGCTATTTTTTTAATTTCATATTTACTTAATAAACTTTTCAAACTTGTTTTCCTCTGCTGCATAAAAGCAGTATAGAAATAGGACAAATCAACTACACAGAATCAGTCTGATTATTCACGAAAGCAAAATAAATGCCAAAAAAGAAAATAAAGGTTGACCCCCTAACTTACATTCAAGAATTGCTTCTTACAGAAGCAGAAAGGAAAAGCATAAAAGAAGTATGCTTTTAAATTGCTATTTAAACCCTTAAACAATGATTTAAACACAAGGTTTCATGCCTCCAGTTATTAACAAAAGGCTGAATGGATGCATAGTTATGTCACCTTAGCAGCATATGTATTCAGAGCAGGCACAGAACTGGAATTTAAAATACACACTACTGCAGAATGTGCCTATACACAAGCACAAGATTAGTAATCGTTTATTATAACTTACTCATTTATTCACCTTCCAAGTAGTTTCACAAATATTTCAGGTTTTGTGACTTTTAATGGTCAATTACTCCAACTGGCAGGAATTTCAAGCCAGGAGAAAATTAAACATTCAGAATATATTAGGCTTAAAAAATATGATATTTTAAAGATTTTTTTTTCCAAATGCGGAAATCAATTAGCTAAACAAAGTCATTCTAGGATGTTCCTTAATGAGAAAATAAGATCACAAAAGAATGACTACCGGGAAAATCTTGATTGTGGGCATTCCCTGCACTTCGAAAGCCCCTTAAAGCACCCTGTAAACTTCTACATACGTTGCACATACAGGCCAATAAAGCCAGGCTCTATTTCTGCACTTCCAGGTCTCCATTCACCAATGAGTAAGTGTCACAGAACTCACATCTGAAAACTATGCCTGGTGTTAAAAAATTACAGTATTAATTTTATTCTTCCTCATTACCACCATTTCGTTTTCAAATACAGCACATTTCCAGAATTCTACCCATCTCACAGGCAACATAATCAGCATTAGAGTTCAAAATTACCATGTCAGTCTAAAAACTCTGTCTGACAGATTCAAACTCCCACTGAACACAAACAGTACAGCCGCACCGAACAGACAATAAGAATGCCACCTATCTCACGGTGCAGCACAAAGCATTTGGAAAACTTACCCAGTCCTTAAACCTCTACATTTTTTCCTGATGAAACACACGCGTTACTATAAAGACTGCACTGATGCTCATCTAGAAAGCAGCTGGCTTCGGCACTCCGCTAGGCAGAGCTACCTCCAGCACGACCTGGGCTGATCTGATAGGGCAGACTTCAGCCCTACACTGCCTCCAAGGCATCAAGCCCACAAGAAGGGTGTGCTGACCCCTCGGCGCAACCCTTCCACTGTCCTCGCTGCACAAAGGCCGCGTGCTGGGCAACCTTCAGACAGCCATGTCCTGGCCCTCATCTCACTCCATTGTGCCCATTGATGGTGTCTACCTGGGACCCATCCGCCACGCAAAGGCACACAGAGGTGTCACCCTCCAACGGAGGTGGGATGCTGCGTACGCTCCCGGCCACCCTCACAGCTCCATCAGCTCCGGAGGCCCTCCTGCGTGCAGAACTGACTTTTCAGAAGAAATCAGGTTTCAAATCGTGTTCTGCTTCAGGAAACATGCTAACTAAACGTATGAATGCAGCACCTCGCCCATCAGGGGTGCTTTCTGAGGTAACAACAGCATGCCACGGGACTAACGACAAAACGCCGATATTCTCTCCTAAAAGGGAACAGCACGGAACGCCCCTAGGAGGATGCTTTCATTGGGCGTACCACAGGCCTGTAATTAACGAACGGCCGCGGCAATGAGGGAACGACCGCCGCGCACCTGAACAAAGGGCACAGCCCCGCGGCCGAAGTTGGCCTCGGGAGGCGGCACCCCCGGCCCGGAGCGGGCACTGCCGGCCCCGCACCGCTGCGGTGCTGCCACTCCCGGCGGCGCTCCGCTCCGAGGACAATGCGCGCCTCCCGGCACCCGGCGCACGCCCTCTTCCCCCCGCCCCGCACCCGGCGGACCCCTCCCCGGGCCCGGCCGAGGTCCTACTCCGCCGCCGCCCTCCCCTCAGGGCCGGGCGGGGGCGGCGGCCCTCACCCGGGAACCGCTGCTCCTCTTCCTCGCCGCTCTCCGAGTCGGTCTGCATGGGCTCCTCGGCGAAGTTGACCCCGCGGGCGTCGGGGGGGGCCCGGCGCGGCGCTTGGCCCCGGTCATGGCCGGGTGCGGGGGTGCCCGCCCGGCGGCCGCTCGCCTCCTTCTCCTTCGCCGCCGCCGCCGCCTCCTCCTTGAGGCGCCCGAAGTACTGGAGGGCGAACTCCAGCAGGTCCGCGGGCTGGCTCCGCAGCACCTCCACCGTGAAGCCCTGCAGCAGCTCCGTCAGCCCCGCCGGGATGGAGATGCTCATGCCGGGGCCGGCCGGGGGGGGAGCAGGGGAAGGGGAGAGGCGGGGGCCGGGGGGTCCGCGGCCGGGGTCGAGGCGCGCCCGGCGGGTGCCCCTGGGCGGCGGGGAGGGGCGGGCGGCGCAGGTGGGAGCGGGCGGGGGGCGGATCCGCGCTGCCGCCCGCGGCTCGTGGCAGGCGGCGGCCGCAGCCTCTCTCTCCGCTTCGCCCCGCACCCGGCGCGGCGGCGGCAGCGGCAGCCCCGTCCGTGACTGAAACCTCCCCGCCCCCGCCGCCTCCTCCCCCCGCGCCGGGGGAACCTCGCACACATGTGACCCGGGAAACCATGACAACCTCCCGCCGGGGACTGCGGCCCGCAGCGCGCCCCCCCACCCCGCACTGCCGGGAGGAGCGGGCGGCAGGGTGCGGCGCTGCCCTCAGGCTCCGGGCCCCGCCGCGGGGTTCTGCCGTCCCCGCGGAGCCCTGCAGCCTTCGTCCCTGCGGTATTTCACTGCTCATTGCCGTTGTGCTTTTTTGTGGGCCGCAGACAACCATAAAGAGATCCCCGCATCGCTCGTATGCGTAGATACGCCATACATTTATAGTAACATCATTTGGGAAGCGCAGTGTCAGAAAATGCCTCCGGTCGGCTGATCGCCTCAAGGTCCGTGAATATCGCATCTAGAGAAAGAAACAGTGGGAAAAAACAAAAGTTCAGTTTCGGCATTGCCACCCAGCCCATGCTGCAGGGACCATCCGGTGCCATGAGCAGGTGCTGCTGTCGCTGCCACGTGCTCAGGGCTGCAGGCAGTGCCCACGGGCCCACTTTGTCACAGAGCTCTGCTGAATGCTCCTCAGAAAGTGAGATCCTGGGAAGGCATGAAAACCGGTTTGTAATCACCTCAGCATGTTGGGAGTATAGAATCACTGAATCATTAAGGTTGGAAAGACCATGACAGTCATGTAGTCCAACCGTCAGCCCATCCCCACCATGTTCACTACACCACGTCCCTCAGTGTCACATCCACATGGATCTTTGAACACCTCCAGGGACAGTGACTCTGCTACCTCCCTGGGAAGCGTGTGCCTCGCCACTCTCTGAGAATAAATTGTTCCTAATATCCAACCTGAACCTCCCCCGGTGCAGCTTGAAGCCATTTGCTCTTGTCCTATTGCTGTGACCTGGGAGCAGAAGCTGACCCCCACCTCACCACACCCTTCTTTCAGGCAGCTCTAGAGAGTGCTAAGGTCTTCCCTGACCCTACTCATCTCCAGACTGAACCATACCAGTTCCCTCAGCTGCTCCCCATCAGACCTGCGCTCCTTATCCTTCACGGCTTTGTTGCACTTCTCTGGACACACTCCACGGCCTCAATGTCCTTCTTGTGAGGGGCTCACAGCTGAACACAGAAATTTCTGCCAGCCCTGGGTTTGTCCCCCAAGTGAACCAATGGCCCAAAGGTCCAAGCTCAGGACCACTCTGCTGTTTGGAAATTGGTTTTACTGGACACTCACCATTACTTACCTCAGCTGCCCCGAAATATACTTCATAGGGACTCCAGGTGAGAAAAATGGTCAAAAATTGAGTTTATATCAGCAAGGGGTTGGTGAATTATGTGGCTTCAGCAAGTTACATGAGAAGAAAATGCAGCAATCCCTATGGTGCTTTTTTCATCCAAACCATGATCTCAAAGCTATTTTTAATTGGATTCACCTCCAAATGAAGCCAATGCTCCCTGTGGAAGCATTTTTTGAATTGAGCCTGGTTTACAAATTGGACCTCATGAACCTGGCAAACCAGTACAGTGAGTGATCCGTGTGGGGGGTGACACTGCTGCTCTACAGCAAGTGAAAGACATCTCTACCAACAGAGCTACAGAACACTGTTCAGCAGTGTCTTGGAGCTTACTTTCTCTCTGTGGGAAAAGCCCATAGCCAGCATGGAGCACTTTATTCAAAGTGAAATTCACAGCTATTTAGCACTGCCCAGCCTGATATCTGATCTCCATAATCACGCTAAGTCCTTGGAACAGGCCATGAGCACACTCTACGCTGCAGAAGGCTGCTCCTCCAGCAGGCTCTGGAAATGCTGCAGATTCTTGCAGGTAGCCAGGAGCCCTGGTTTCATCCAAGCCACAGTGCTAACATCACACCAGTGCTGCAGTTGCTGCTGAGAAATGGGAGCTGCCTGGGTCCATTTGTGAGTGCCAGCAGGAGGTGGGCAGAGCCTGGACAGGTGACCTAAATTAGGCTGGGGGTTATTCCATACCTATGTGATTGTAGGTAGTTGGCTCAGGGCTGACTGCTGCAGGATGGGATGGGATGGGATGGGATGGGATGGGATGGGATGGGATGGGATGGGATGGGATTGTCTTGTCTTGTCTTGTCTTGTCTTGTCTTGTCTTGTCTTGTCTTACGTTGCTGGTGGGCTGTTGGTCAGGAGGCAGTTAAATTATTTGTTGGGCATTGGTCAGCAAGTAATTGCACTGAGGAGGTTATATATATAGTTATCAACTCATTTTTTTGTTTCTATTTCCTTTTATCTATCTTAATAAATAGCTTTCATCTCAGCCTACTGGCATGTCTCAACCATATCTGCCTCTACAAAGTAGAGCCACAGTGCTATGTAGCCACATGCACTGCTGTGGCAAAGAATCATGTGCAGCAGAAGGGCTGACACCTGCATGTTATGGGCAGGTGTGTATCGTGGTCATTCTAAAAGGAGCTTTAACTGGAAGTGCCAAACTGTCTCATTTACAAGTCTAGGAGCTCAAAGCCCTCTTACAGTGTTGAGAGGGCTTTCCTGTTTGTGATCAGGTTGAGAGATGCCTGAACTCTTCGGAAACCAGGAACTGTTGACATTTGATCCAACTATCCACTTGATGCCTATGTTCTGTGGGAGTACAACATTCCATTTACTGGAGTCTTCAGGACTAAATTGTCATCTCTGAGGTTTTCCCCCAGCCAGACAAGGCTGTCTGTTAATCTAGGGATTTGTCGGCAGCACTGTCTTTCACCATGTAGTCAAGGACTTCTCAGGCTTGCTAGAGCATCCCATTCTCCCAGAAATCATTGGAGTGAAAGGAGATTCCTCCTCTGGGAACATCCTCAAGAGCCAGTCTTTCATGTTTGTAGGCAAAACTGGCATTGTTTGAATAAAAGGTTCCTAATTAGTTCCTAATTTAGCACTCTAAAGAATTACTCTAATTTTATATTTTCGAAACACTCTAAAATGTATGTGTCTAGGAAGGCAGCTTGAGATTTGCTGTATCTCAAAGAATGGCAGTGAACTTTGCAGTTCAAGTTGATGTCTTCTCTTTTCCTTTCCGTTCCAAGGAACTTGCCTTGACTTTAAATTGCTTTTAAATCCTTCTAAGGGGAACAGCTGTCCCAGCATGTGTTACAGTCTAGCAGAGTGAGCACTTAGGTAATGAAAGGATCAGTTCACACCTCTCTGATGACTTTTATTTGTTTGTACAAATTTTCATGTGTCATTCAGCAGTGAGCATCATCTTGACATGAAAGAAAATATACAACTTCAAAAATCTTTTTGCATTGAAAAAGGATTGTGGAGAGCACTACTTTGACAACTACCAAGAAAATTAAATAAGGACTCCTGCTATCTCCTTTCCTCCTTGCCAGTAGATGCCCTCTTCTTAGCACTGCTTACCAGCTTTGTATGCCAATCTGTCACTTCATCTGGTTTGAGGTGGTGGAAAAACTAGGAGAACATAGGTAGCAGCTGAAAAATAGCAAGTGCTGTGTCTCCTTCGTGACAGTTCTAGCCAGCATATTTTGGAAACAGGTTGGGACTGCTTCTGTCAGAGATCAGAGACAGATCATTTCTGAGCGCATAGAGGATACTGAACAGAGTGCAGAAGGGAGGACAGACTTTAAATGCTTATCTTAACCAAGGTGAATGAAGACAGTAAATTTAATAAACTTGAGCTAAATATGTCAGTCCAGCAGCCTTCTTCTTGCTAGCTTGCAGCCATTTGCCTGATAGGAACATCTTTCTCCAATTTTCCCAAAGATGTTCTCAACTCCCATCTTCTCATTAACCCTGGCTGAGCTCTGCAATGCAATGTATGCAGAGGGGCAGAAGTATGCTTTTCTCTAGAATGAAAAGTAAGCACACTACTGGAGTACAGGCTTTTAAAAGTCTACTTTGTCACCTTCTTGGAGGTAAGAGGGACTATTGTGACCAGCTGCACAGCTAGCCCTGAAATAAGAGACCCTGATCTCTTTATCCATAATAGTGTCTGTCCTACATGTGTAACCTAACAGCCCCCGGCAATGGAAAGAGTTTGTATTGTACTGCAGAAGACACAGGACAAAAACTGTCCCTAAAGCTATTGCAGCATATTAGGAGAAGACTGACATGTAGGAGTATTTCCTGTTTGTTTTTTTAAATTTTTGCTTTGTGCTGACTTAAATCTTTTGTCTTCTGAAATTGTAAATTCCGACACACTTTGCATTTGGCTTGATTAAATGCTGCTGCTGACAAGCAACTTGAAAATGACTTCATGTTTTATGTGTATTTCAAAATCTCTTCAGCTATATGCCTTTGCAGGCTCTTGATCTTGCAATAGCTGGTTTATACATTTTGAGCAACCACAGTGAGTAAGAATCACACATCAATTTCTGATCTTCTGAAATACCTTTAAAATGTCACATATATTAATTTTTTTTTCTTCTCAGTTTACAAGCCAGCTCGTGCTGTCTTGCTAGGCAAATCTTATTTACTGAATTCTACTGGTAACAGATTTCAGTGGTAGTCATTCAACCATAGATTCTTTCAGCAATAACAAAACATGCAGCTGTGCAGGTTCATAGTTTCCCTTTTTTTTTTTTTTGTTCTTCAGATTAGAATGATATATCACTATTATTATTGTGCCAAATCTTTTATCAGAACATAATCTGTTTATCAGAAGAATGTTCAGTTCTATAATCAACATAATAAACTACTGCCTGTAATTCAAGGATCAAATTTAAACGCATTCCTCATGACTCTTCCTTGACTTGATTCTCCAGTACTTCTCATACCTTTTGTTCTGCCTGTTCTTACTGTTCTGTTCTTACTGTGGATTTGAAGCATCTAACTCTTTCTGTGTCTAACATATATCTAGAAGGAGCATGTATCCACTTACATACTCAAGTAAAATTCTTACTTATGTCTCTTTACATTTCCACTCACCCTATCTCTTCTCAACCCAAAACTGGTCCTTCCAGGAAGTATGAGCTTCGTGTCTTATTGCAAACACTACTTAGCAATGGTCTATTCAGTGAATAAACAGTTGTTGATTTGCTTTGAGATCCATTGGTTTGTAGTCCTCAGTATTCAGAAACTGCTGGATACCCTCTCTTAGAAAAGCAGTCCACTTTATGTGCCTCAGTTTGGACACTGACAGGCAATCACTTGTAATTTCACAAAAAAAATGAGTCAATCTTTAAAGTCAGTATAGTGAGTACTGAATTTGCCATTAAAAGTAAACTTTCTTCTCATTTTGATGTAATGAGATAAAATGACAGTGTAGCTGTAGTAGACAGGCTATTGTAGGGATCTTGTGCTCATACAGTGTCCTGCTCTGTTCACAAAAAATGGCATTCTACACTGTCAACACAAGCTGTTAAATGACTAACAAACGTCTCTCAAACTACGTGACAACAGAAAATATTCATCAAATAGAGGTGTTGTTCCCCAGGGACTGACAGTAGGCTGTTTCTGTTCAACGTCTCCCACAGTCACTTAGAAATAAATATAAATGTTGCTGGTGCAATATCCACGTGACATAAAACCCAGTTAGAATGGTGATATCAGTGAGCTCAGGTAAGCACAAAGCGGTCTGGATAACTCGTCCGTTTAAATGAAATCTTTCTTTACACACCTACATCTTAAGTGATTGACTTCAGAACAAAGAGTGCAAGATGTTTCTACAGAGTGGGAGGATTTTATCTTGGAAAGCAGTGCTTCTGAAAGGGTTTAGGGATCAAAATGGAGAAGCAGCTCAACTTGAACTCCCAATATAAATCTGTAGCAAAATGGGCTAATGAGATTCCTGGGTGTTTCAGGAGGCAAACAGTAAACGGGAAGGGGGAATTTTTCCTTTTGTGAAGCATTCTTGAGACCAGTGCCAGTGTACGGCCTATAATTTTGGTGTTCGTATGTTCAAAAGAATATTGAAAAATAAGAGCTGTGCAGGAAAGATACAGGAATTATTCATAAGCTGAAGAAAATGCCTTAAGGTGAAGAGACTGGGAGAGCTCAGTATTTTTATCAAAAGGAAGGTTGAAATTTGACCAAATTATAAGTGCTTCCAGAAGGGAAAAACACAAGGTAAAGAAGATTTTTCAAGGAAACCAAGGAATACAACAAGGAAACAATGGTTAGAAATTGAAGTACAGCCTTCCAACCATGGCCAATGATTAATACATATTTAACAGCAAAGATTAAACAATCGGAATCTGAGGTTGAAGAGAAGTAGTACACTTCCTGCCCCTTGACGTCAGCTCTGTATTCCTGCTTGGATAAAAGCCTTTATCCAAAAAAATGTCATTATGCATAGCAAAAGAGGCTTATTCCAAATGATCTAAGTGATAAAGTCTATATATATTCAAAGTCTATATATGTTCTATATTCAACTATAAAGTTGAACAGTCTATATAGTTTAGTATAAATATGAATACAGTCTACATAGTCTGGTAGTTCCTTCTATCCCCTTTAAGGTAAAGAATAGAATAGGTCTTTTTTATCAGAAATGGCTCAACATCTTCTCTTGGAATGTAAAACTCTCTAATGTCTTTAGATTAATACTCAAAGTAACCAATAATTTAGTGAAGATTATGTCTGTGGTCTTAAAAAATCAGTGTAACAAACTTTTCCACTATTAATGCAAATAAAAATGGTGCAGTAATTGATATGAGGTATGACATAGGAACTGTCATGCCATATAGCAAATTATTGATATCTCTGAGATGAAATGAAACACAAATATCCTAAAATAGTATGGTATTTCTTAGTTTTCATGAAATATGAAGCAACAGTGAGAAATTTATGGTAAAAAAATATGCTTTTAAAAACTTTCAGTCACGACTATGGTCGCTTGAGTATTATTTAAATGTAAAAGAGCTGTAATGAATGGACAGTTTTACTTTTTACTTCCCTTGAGGGGAATCTAATGATATGTGAAAAAAGGGAACCTTCTTGCTACAAAACCTTTCCTCCTTTTACTTGTCCTGGGCTTGGCTCTGAAATCTTCAAATTATCTGCTCTGTAGAGAAAACAGGGTTCAAAGGAGTAGAAAAGGCTGTTAGATGGGCAAAAAAAAAAAAACCCTACAATTCCATTCCTTGAATTGCTCGTTATCTGCCAGCTTTCCTCCCACCAAAAATCTATTATAAGTATTATTATATATTTCTTGGGACCGAACTACCAAAAGAAGTGACTTATAGCTGCAGAGCCTGTGATGCTGTATCCTCCTCTGTGGAAGAGGCAACCTTTTCGGTGAGCATTAAATGCAATTGTTTTGTTTTGTTTTTCTGATGGATTTAATTGCTTTTTTTTTTTTTTTTGAGAAATTACTATTTACTATTAAAGCATCTGCGTAAGTGTTGGTTCAGTAGAACACATAAGCATCAGCTGAAATATTTTCCTGAGTTTGAACCTTAATCTAGTGGTAATATTCCTGCAAACATTCATCCTGTGAAAACTAAGAATAGTATTATTCTGACCCTACTTAAGGATATGTTTCTTTCTACCTTTGGGTGTCTCTACACGTCTGCAGACAACTTGAATTGGATGGACACACCAGGCTGTATGACGGGCAGATTTTGTGCATTAGTGGGCATCAGACCAGAGTTCAGGTACTGCCGAGTCTGTGAGGGAAGGGCATGCGCCTGGAGTTGGAACACTAGATTTGAGAGAAGAACCTTAATTCAAACCATCAGGCTTTAAAGGACAAATGTGGACACTTCAGAGCTGTGCAGTGGAGTGCCAAGACTTCGGTTTGTCTCGGAATGGTTTGTTTATAAGAACTGGTAAATGTGCTTTTGATTAAAAAAAAATATCCAAATGCACTGACTTTTACAGATTCTGGAACAGAACAGCTCTCTCACTCTCATTTATGTGTGCACACATGTATAAATATATGTCTACATCTGACATTATTATTCTAATTTTGGTAGAACCTAGAGACCCCATCACATCAATCACTCTACAAATGCAGTGTAAGTCTCTTAACTTAGTTGACGTTCAGTAAGTTAAGACTTGCTATTTAGTGTAGGTTTATGGATCTTATTATCCCATCTTAAGAATGGGATTATTTTTTATATTTTTTATCTTGAAACAGAAATATTTACATTTTTAAGTAAAATTCATAACTGTACCACCCTTTCAATAATCCAACTTTAGTCTCAGGAGCGGAATACAAACAGTGCCAGACATGCATTCCCTTGTGTTTTTTATCGTTGTTTTTGGTATGATCTATTTTTATTCAATTCTATGGGAAATGTACACACTTTGTGCAGTTGCCAGAATACGATTCCCCAATGCCCCCTCTTGATTTCCAAGTGTGCTTTTTTCAGATTCAAGTCCTTTTGTGACAGCACTTTTTCATGTTTGATTGAGTAAGTAATCCTTGCTCATACTGAACCCGTTTGCTGAGGACAACAGTTTTGTATGCAGAGCTGAAAGGACAGACATGTGAGTTAAGGAAAGCCTCCGACCCTGACAGTAACGGTTGGTTTCACTTCCATTTTCAGGATCTGCCATTATTTGTGCCCACTCCACCTAAGGGCTGTATGCACACAGCTCTATCGGCAGCCAACAGGGCAGAATCCTTGCTTTGTTCAAATTCAGCTGAGTGTAGTAGAGCTGGGCCATTGTTGGGGCGATGGTCATGTTCTGCTGAAATCCCTCTCTGGGCCTACATTGCAGCACTATCTGGAGGGTGCCCAGGTTTTAGCAGATTAATCTGTAGGCGCAATCCATGTTCTGGGGCTAGCCAGAATACATCAGGCTTTAGACTGATTTCTAACATTGCAGTTGCATAAGGAGTTACAGAGAGGCTAAAGCTGATAATGCATCTGTAGAACAAGAGAGCAGATTTGGCTGTGTAACCTATCCCAGAAGGACATCTTACTGAAATAAGGACATGGTCCTCAGTCAACGTGTCCACTCACTTTTGCATGGTTTTTTTCAGATCAGCATCATTTCTGCCCTAAGATCACTTCCACTTGGTGACTTTTTTCTCATTTATCTTATGGGTTTATTTGTGCGTTAAAATCAATCTGACAATGCCCTTACAGTCATAAAATCCATGCTGTTATATCATTACCATAAACCCTACTGAAGGTCTCTTGTGTTTGAAAACAAAATTGCAGTCCCAACTCAGTGTTTTACAAAGCACCCTCGGCATGTCCTGATGGCACAAAAATGGGACACCACTGGAGATGATATCTCCCAAGTCCACCTGCCCTATGCTATGTAAAAGAGATTTTAGTACTGACTCACCTGCAGCGTGTGTCATAGCACTTGCACCATAACACCCAGCATAAATGTCCTTTTCTCACAGGATTAGCCAGCAGAGCCTTCAAGCAAATAGGAAAAGGAAGAAATGTGGTCTTGAGGACAGATAGGTAGGTTGGAAGTCTTTCGTACTTCTTTGCTCTGCCTTGAGTTATACCTCATAGCTCAGACGTGAGCTTTTCCCAGAGGTTTGGTCTGCATGGCTGCTTGAGGAGAGGGTTATACACGTTTCCCCATAACACATATAGCAAGGATCTAGGTCCAGGGTACTCCCCTTGCCCTGTGGATTTCTCTGTTGTCCTGCTGCTGTCTAGATGATGGAAGAGCATCTTTGTCCATTAGGGACTTGGACCAGAAATGGCTGGGTTTTGTAGGAGGAGAAATTTATGAAGGAAGAAGAAGAAATATTTTAAAGCCTGGCAGCAGTATGGAGATGGATCTCCATGAACTGAAACAGAAGTGGAGACTCAAACTGGCAACATCTAGAGGAGTCTCCCAGGCCAGGATCTTCCACAGAATTCAAGGTGCCGGAAGTACCTTTCCCTGAAAAGCCAATTTTTCCCACCAAGGATAGATATGGTCCTGTCCTTCCAGGTCAGCCTCCAAAATAGATGTTTTCAGAAATAATCTATCAGGTCTGTTGGCTGATGGAAACCTATGTCACGCACACACTGCAGAGGGTTTCCTTCCTCCCAAAAGAGCAAAAGGAAAGAAAAGAAAACAGTCAATGTATCCAAGAGCCTCAAGGGCCTGTAGGTTTGTCCCTGGTAACATCTTTGGCCTGTCAGATATTTCTAAGTTCTGGGCACTGAACGCCTCAAACGTTGGTATCCATAAAAGACCTGGGATTTAGAATGAGATAAGACCTTTCTCACAGGATTTATAGACCATAATGAGCAATCTGCTCAGGCATCCCAGGACCACTGAGAGGGAAATGGGTCTTGGCAGACAGCACAGCTTCCAAAGTCCTTATGACTTCTCAAAATCATGTCACCTGCTCCAGCTACATGCAGTTTTCTGGAAGATCAAAACCTTGCCTTGTAGCACCACTCTGAAGGGTCCTAGGAGAGGCCACTGGGGTGGAAACTCCAACAGAAATTGCAGAACATAGCCTGGTTCTCTGAATAGGAAGAAGAAGATGAAGTAAGTAGATATCCTGTTTTACCACTATTAGTCTGCCAGATTGTCCTGTGGGAGCTGGCAGCAGGGTCCAACTAGTCTCATCCTTATTACAGAAGGGAATAATGACTGCCGAGAGGACAGAAGGATTCTCAGTGTGTGATCATTGCCCATACTGCTGCCCTGGCCAGCTTCCAGTGTGATGCTCAGCAGGCTGAGACTTTTTTCCTTAATCCAGAAAATGCTAGCCTAGTTCTATGGGCCTCCCATGGGAATCAGCACTGCACAGCTTGAGATACCTGGAGAAGCCCAGCCATGACTGTGGTGGGAGGGAAGGAACTGGGATCACACTGCTCTCCTCACCTCTCCTAGGTCCCAGCCAGACACATCCGCAGATCTGATGTGTGCTTCCAGAGGGAGACTGCTCTCTGTGAGTCTCTGCTGTTTCTTTCCCCTATTTCTCATCCTTCCAAGATGCAGAGAAATATCTATTATCTTAAAATTTCTATTACTTAGTAAAGATTAAACATTATTTCATTTTAAACATGAGAAGTATTTAATATTTTAACTTTTAAAACAAATAAACATTTACAAATTATTCTGTTGTGTAAACAAATCCTTGTTTAGAAGGATGATGTTTTGAAAAAGGCTTCTACAAAAAAACTTGACGTATTTTAATTGATGGCTTTAATTTTCTATTTTGTGTCTCAACCATTGGCATACTTCAGTTTAGATGTCAACATTTTTATGCCTGGAAGCTGGGGAATAAAAATAGTTACACTCTAAATAGAGGCAGTTCTGAGGGTGAAAGGTCCTGATCATGCAAGTTCTTGCTCAAATGGAAACTCAATGGGACTACAAGGGTGAGGAGGAGTTACTCACCCAGCAGGCACTAGAAAATGAGGCTGAGCTCCTCTACTAAAATGGTAATGGCTCAAACATGGAAAAACTTATTCACCCTGCTGAAATAGGACAAGTAGGGGTGTAAATATGTGTGTTTGTTGAAGAAGTGGCCACAGCTGAAAGGCAGTGGGTATCTGTTTTGAAAGCAGATGAAAACCTCCTGCTAAGTGCTTAGGCTGCAATGTTGTCTTAGCATTCATTGTGTGGTTTGATTTTTTTTTTTTTTTGAGTTTTTGTATTTAATATAGATGAGCTACAGTGATTGCAGGATGGTTTGGAAGCCAAGTATGTATTCGTGTGAATATTAACAATGCCTTGGGCTAGAGAGAAAGCTTGAAAACTTTGTATTAACTTAAATAAAAATCAGTGCATGTTTGGAATTACTTAATTCTGTGACCTTAAAAATAGTTTCCTTGGTACAGTAAGATGACCTTACCCTCGAAAAAATGTGCTACATGATAGAAATGTATTATATGGCAGAAATATCTTTATTTTAATCACAAAGAAGAGTCCTGACACAGGACAGAAAACCTAGTTTTATTTCAAGTAATCCAGCTTGTACATACGAAACCCAGAGAGAATGAGCACATCACAACACCACCATACTGACTGTCTGACTCTTGAGATAAGGGTAAGTGCCTAATAGCTGCTTTCCAGAAAAAGAGTGCTCAGCTAAGAACCAGGGTACATGTCAAAGAGGTTTTAAAGTGGGAACATTACTCACAGCTCTACAGTGATTAAAGAATATGGAAATAAGCCACAGAACCCTCTCTCTTCTTTTAGTACTCCAAGTGAATGGAAAAATATCCCCAAACACTTTCCTCCTCTGGCCCTTTCTTACCTGGTGCTCTGAGTACCTCTATGCTGAAAGTCAGCTTAGGTTTGCTAAGAGGCAGCCCTCACTTTCAGGATTCAGTGCCTGTCCCTATCCTGGGCTCTACCACACGTGACCAGCTTCAAAGCCATTTGTAGCAAATTGCATTTTAGAACAGGAGGAGATCCATAGGTCTGAATCCTTCAAAACGCCACATTTAATATATTAGCATCTTGTTCTCAGCCTGTGAAAGGGCACATAACCTTTCAATTTCCTGGTCTCTTTGGTCCTTTTGTGACATTGATGAATTTCCTTCTGAAAGATAACAATCTCATAAATGATTAGGTAACTTCGTAGTTTGTTTCTCCTCTGCAGTTTGTGGTAGTACTCCTTAGCTATAGGTTAGAAAGGAAAAAAATTCCCCAGTGTGAAACTTCTGACTCCCTGCTTAGTGCATCTTGCTGGTTCCTTCAGGGTGAAATTTATGGGCAATAGAAAACTCCTTTCCAGTGCAATTGATTCTCCTTCTCCTCAGCTGGAAAAAAAATGGTCATTGCTGACTTTTTTCCCTCGTTCTGATTACGTTTGAATGTATTTGTCATATTTGGAATTATAAAGCCATTACCTTCTCCAGATCTCAGTGGTTTCCTCTGTTGTTCTAGGTCTTGATGTTGCAAGTAGATATGTGCGTATGGGTCTGTATGTCTGAGCAGCTTGCACTGTTGGATCAAACTCTAACATCTTATTTCTCAGAATTATTTTTGTAAACAATTCATTTCCAGTGTATGACCACACAGCTTATTAGTTTTCTGGAGGAATGATCAGGGATGCTGAAAAAGCATGGAAATTTCGCATTTCTGTGTCAGTTTAAAGTTTGATCTTGAAATATGTCGACGCCTGAGCTACTAGTAACTGGGACAATCTGGATCGGTTCTGGGGGATATAATCCATGAGAAGAAATTCATGAAGAAGTTGATTATTTTCCCATCATTAGCTCATTTCCTGAGCAAAGTTATCCCACATATAGCATTAAGCAGATCTCTCATGGTTTGTTATATATTAATAGGCCTGTTTTTTTGTAGGTTAAGTCAATTCCCTTTTAAATGCTGCTCATTTTCTTGTGGCCCACTCTGACAGCTGAGACAATCTGTTTGTCACAGAGTTTAGTACACCTCAATTTATAAATAAAAGTAGCAGGAAGTGAAGCATCCTCATCTGTGGGTTTAGGACATTAAAACAGTGTGAAGATTTACCAGATTACTCCCTGTTTTTTTTTAAAAAACGATGTGTTAAGAAATTACATTTTAACTTTGCATTTCAATGAGTTCTCTTACAAGAGTGACTCTAATTTGGAAAATCTGAAGTTTCCTGATCATTCTCTGTGTTACAACATGTGATGACGTGGCAGTATGGGAATACAGAAGGCCAGGCAGGTAGCGGGCAGTTTGCCATTCTGGGCTGAATTGTTTCTGGCTTGGTACCATATGCTGATGATGGCATGTGTCTTCTCAGGAAGGACAAATTGATCTCCTTCATGTTTGGCAAGCTCCTGTTGGAAGGCCAAAGAGATTTATATTTGGCACTGGTGCTGTTTAGCCAACAAGCTGGGAAAATTGTCATGATGATGCAACTAGAGATTTAGTGAGGCTGTTTTCCAGAGCTGAGGATGACATGGTTGAAACGGGCTTTGAATTTCCAGACCTGAATCTTACTGCTCCTATTTTCTTGGGAGTGTGGTACATCCAGCTCCCAAGCCCAGCCTGAAGCCAGAACTAGAGATCATTCCAATATTGTATTGGAGGGATTCCTACAAAGCTGCCTATTTTGATATACAATTTGGTACCTAAAACTTGTATCTCCTTGTTTTCTTGAAATTCAGCTGCATTTTTGTCCTTCCCTTCTGATGACTCATGGCTCCCTGTCTGCCTAAGCACATGTGCTCCCAGATGTGCTGAGATCAGAAGTCCACAGAACATCAGCTATTTCCTATCAAAACCCTCTTTGCCTGCCATGGGCATGTGTCCTATGTACCACTCAAAATATTGGTGAGATCAAAAGCAATGCAAGCTCTGGTGCTGCCTGGGGGAAGTATCACCTCGTCTGCTCTTTCCCTTTGTGAAACAGCAACATCAGGAACTTCCCAAAGAAGGAGAAAGATGCTATGGGCTTATCTTTATTATTATTTATCTTATTTCCACCTAGAATTGGCCACAGGGATATCAGCTGTTCACATAGAACATCTGAGGTGCCTCCACCCAAACACAATTCCTATGGGAATGATCACTGTACAGAGATGCACGGTGAAATTCATCCTCTTCTGAATGCTTGCTTCAGTCTTGGATAGGTACTGAAGTTACATTTTCAGCTGAAAATTTCACCTATACTTAAGCTTTGCACATATAGCAGTGTTAGCAAGCTTAAGAAAGAAACTACCTCCTGAGGAGAAAAAGCAAATATCCCAATGTAAACATGGTTTTATTGTCTTTGTTTAGACTGTGTGAAGGAATGGAGAACCATATGGAATGAGCAAAACTAAACAGGCTTTTCATTAACACAGCTTTTCAAACACAACTCTGCTCAGCCTCTCGTCTCAAGACCCATTAAAAACAAAAAAAAGATTAAGGAGTCTACTTTGTTCTTCGTTGCTTAAAAAATCCATTAATCAGAACACTTGTTTGTGTTCTTGCCATACATTCTCATAACAGAAGGAATTTTGAAGGTATTCCTAAAAGCACTGTCAAAATGCAACATAATCCTTCACTTAGGCATTTAAATCATCTTTCATCTGAAGCAAGCACTGGTTCTGTTTCTTGTAGCTATAGCAAAACATGAGAAGTCACTTGTGCAAGTGTTGGCACTACTGGGGTTTTCTCTTCTATAAGCTAAGCAGGAGATTACTGTGACTTGCTAATATTGCATGTGCGTCCTCCACATTTGCTGTTATGGTACTGCTGGCAGCATATTGCACAACTAAGAGTAAGGAGTCTACCATTTTCCTTGTTTGTCCATTCCCTGTACATAAAAATTAGGTTGTTCTGATTACTTGATTCCTGGGATCACAGATCGTCTTCTTTGGTTTCTTGTCATGACACTGACATTGCTTGTGGGATTTTTCAGTGATTTGACACTTTCTATCAGAGTATAATTTCCAGCTCTTCTTCCAGTGAACAAATGTTGATTAATAACTCTTGGCATCAGAAATAATTCACAGCTTTTGCTTGTATTCAGTAGCTTAGTAAACTGAGGGAAGGTCTTGACAACCTTCATTTGCTTTGGTTAGTAGCTGATTGACTATTTTTGTATCATTCTCAGCCTTCTGTCCATTGGTCCAAGAGAAGTATGGAGAGCTGGTTGTGCATGTCTGTACTATCCATCCTGCACAGATCTGTTAACCCCCTCAGACGTTTATTGTTGACTATTACTTGAATAAATCAATTGCAAACCCTTTATCTAGCAAATACTGCCACAAGATGACTCATGGATATGAACATTCTCCAACTCAGAAACCATCTCTAGTCCACTGATATGCCAATAAGACATTTGCTTGTATTTTCCAAAGGAGTATTTTTTCTGAAAATAAAGCAGCGTAGAGAATTGTGCAAGCCACAAATCAGGTCCTGAAGGGCAAGTGCTCAAGTAGTGCATGGTGTTACCCCTATAGGAATAGTTTTACTGTTTTCCTTGCAAGCTTCTTGATCAGTGTTACAGAAAAGAATGCTGTCATTTGGGCAAAACAGTTAAGAAACTAAATTACAGCAAGGAACATTCAGCCCAGGTCTTAGCTTTCAGAGCCTTGCTGTCATCTGGACTAAAAGCAGATTTCAGCAAGAGCTTGTCCTGCTGCACTTCCTCTGCCAGCTGTCCCTCCTTTATGGGCCTTCTGAATCAAGAAAACCATTAAGCAGAGATGAATTTCCAGACTGGATGCTGACTAATGACAGATAGCACCTTCCTCTTATTTCTTGCACTTACTCACATTCAGTTCAGCAAGTCGCTGTGTGTTAGCTTAGGCGTTGGAAGAAGTGCTAGAGAAGCATTTTGTAAGCTGCTTTCTCAATTGGGCAGCTTGAGTGATGCCAACACAGCATGTCCGTGGGCTGAATGCTTCCTCTGGCCTCACTACTGCCCCTTGGCTTCCCAACATCACCTAATCTATGCCAGATGCTCCCTTTGGCTTGGTGTAAGGCTTTGTTAACTGAAGACTTTAGGAAAATGTATAGTCAATTAACAAGAAATGTCTTGCTCAGAGCAAATTGTAGAGATGAAATGGGATACATAGATGTGAAAATGTATTTAGGGTCAAAGGTTCTTGTGTTGTATACCTCTCTCCATCACAACCTTGGAACTTTGTGGGGTTCTGTAACAGAATGATTTGTTTTATTGCTGGCTCCCATATTTGTTTGACTGAGTCTGGAAAACTACTGTAATAATCAGCTATCAGCAGGTGATGGTTTCCTTTGGGTTAGGGAAGAGCAGTTGTCACTCCTGCCATGCTCTGCTGGATACCTTGGGCATCATCACCAGACTCCTCGGGCTCTAGTTCTGGTATGCTGAATGAAGGCAACGGTCTCTGACTATTTTTGATCAGTCTTGCTGGGGAAGCACATGGTCTACCTTTCCCTGCCTCTCAGCCCGGGAGGTCTCTTGAGTATCTTTTTCAGAGCTATTGAGGAAACTGAGCTGTAATGACTATGTTCTCTGCTTCTGTAGCCCATACTGTGGAGTCAGCTTTTTTCTTCTTTCCAAAAGTCTTTGGTAGCCAAGAAAACTCACTTCTTCTGTAAGTTAAACAGATCTCCTAAATTCTCCTGAAGGACTGCTTGTCTTAAGGGATTCATTGTCCTGTTGATCTCTTTTCATCTTTGCTTCTGATTGGCATTGAAAAGTTTAGACAAATTATCTGTTTGTGTCCCTCCAGATGTCATTCTTCTTTCAGCATTCTTAAATAATATTATAGATCTTTAGCTTCTGGAGTGTTATTTATTTCAATGCCATACTTCTATGTCTTTTAAACTACACCTCCTTTCCCACTGGAGCAGAAATGTTGTGGTATGGACATTTGTCCCTGGCTGCTCTCATGGAGCTTCTCCCCATATCAGTGCTGTTCTAGGTGATGCTGGCAGCTTGTCTGCTTCTAGTGTTACTTACATTTTTTCAAGCGTTATGTTTCAGGAGGCTTTGCTGTGAACTGTGTTTTTTTTTTGCTGTGAACTATGTGTTATTTGCTGTATTTAAGCAAATCCTGGCAGGCAGTTCCTATCTGAGCTGTTGTTTCCACATCTATTTGAGAAAATGGTGCTTTTAATTGCTTTCTTGTGATTCAGTTTCAGGCTGTATTCTCTTGATCCTGTAAGTAACACTGACAGATACCTCACGTGCTTTAGCTTTGATGCTGTTGTAAATGAGGATACTGTGATTATGGCCAAGACTTTTCCTTGGATCTTTTGTTGGCCTCTTTCTTGTGAAGATGACATACCACAGGGAGCTCTCTGAAGTCTCTTTACCAGTGGGCTGAAAGCAGCCACCTTGTCTCTCCGCAGGTCCAGGCACTGACACCACGAGCTCTGCTGGCTAACTGTGGGTAGGATCCATCCATGTTAGCGTTACCACCCTGTGGTGGCCCCACATTATTACTCTCTTCAAGTCTTAATCATCCTAGAAAAGGTCTTTTTTTGTTCTTTCCTGCTGAGTTCCTCTTGTTTGCCTGGCTTGTTTCGGTTATACCTGCAGTGACAGCACGAAGATTTCTCCACTTTTCCAGTCAAATGTGTATTTATTATGGAGCTCACCTCGAGTCTGTTGATGCAGCACTCAGGAGGATGAACACAGAGCATTACACCGGGGAAAGCTTGGTCTCCTGGTGCTTTGCCCTTTGAAGACATACCAGCAGCTTTTCCTGATTTGTTTTGCAGTCAGATTCCTTTTCTAAAGGGATTCAGAGCAAGAACTTTTAGCATGTTTGCACCAGGACAGGAGCTGCTGCTGCAGTTACCTGTGCTATTGGCACTCGGTTCTCCTGCTGCTGCTCCACTGGGCATCTCCTGGTTACTACAGGCTGACGGGCTCTTCTGGCTTTAGTTTTAGAGCTCCAAGCAAAATCAACAAGAAATGGAGCTGAGAACTAAGGAGAAGATTCGGAGCAGCAGAGGGAATAATTGTTCACATTACAGCTTTATATACTGATAACAAGCAAATGTAGTTTTATATTTTACAAACCGCACTTATTCTCATTGGTTAGTCCTGATAATACCAGTACTTAAGGACTGCTTTGTGAGAAAGTCCTTTTCTTTGTGAAAGGAGAAGTTTTGCACTAAAGACCATTCTGCATAGATTGGCTTTTCCCAGCACTGACGTGGGTGGCTGTTGTCATAAAATTATTCCTCCACGTGCAGATCTTTGCAGCTCATGTAAATCCTCATTGAGAAACATGACGTAGCGGAATAACAGGTTATTTTTTTTAATGTTCATTGTTCTTTTTTTCTGATTCACTTCATATAAAAAAGGAATATGGTGTCGTGTGAAAGCAGTCCAATGGAGTACTGAAGAGCAGAGGATGAATGGTGCTCAGCCCCTTCAAGGGGTGGGGAGGATTGGAGAGGACAGAAGGGAATCCAAAAAGCCAAAACTAAAGGTCTATTGGTGAGTGAGGTTTTATTAAACCCCAGTTTGGGGTGAAGGGTTTGTGGCTGAACCCGCTTGAAGACAGACGGTTCTTTTTTTCTGGTGCAAATAGCTTTGTGAAAACAGTATCCCTTTTATTTTATTTTTTAATCGTGATGTTATACTTGTCGACTGTGTTTAGATGGCTTGTGGGAATACAGATCTCCAGGGCACAGGGTGGACTAAACAAGCCTTTGTATAAGGATAAATAAGGATTTGTAAGCACACACTAATCTCTGAAGAGCTCGTGGCAGCATTTACAGAAGAATGCAGGGGGAGAACAAGAAAAGGAGAACAATGGGAATAAATGACGCCTTCTGAAGAAGCCTTCCAAGAGATGCATTCTGCACTTCCCTTAGCAGGACATTTGACCAGCACTCAGCTAACTCCCTGCAGTTGCAGACAGCTGTCCAGATGCTGTGGAGCAGCCTTTCAGCAGCTCCTTATCTGCTGAGGAACTGCCTTCAACGCAGCGGGTGGTGCCGGCAGTGCCAGGAGCCCTCAAGGTGCACGTGGTCAGCAGCTCCCTTTCTGTTGGGAAAAGCAGAGAGACTGGTGCAGAGCGTCCTAGAACGGTGTCTGGCTCTCAGTACCACACGCAGAGACCCAGAGCACACAGCCCATCTGGCACTTGGAGCCCATTGACTGAAACCTTGGCTTCTAAATGCACTTTCCCCCCAGTTTGCCCAGGGTTCTTGGGGTCCCACTGGCCGGGAAGGTGTGGCTGTGCCCAGTGGCCACCCCATGGAGCTGCCTTCTGTCTCCACAGGACCTTAAGGTCTCCTCACCGTTATAATGCCATTACAGCGATGGATTCCCAGAGAAGTTCCTCCGAAAAATGAACATTTCACTAATTAACACCTCCCTAGGGTGCAAGGCCTGCTGCTCCCTGAAGAACAGTTGTCTGCCTCCGAGTGAGGCATCACCTTGAACAGAAAGGTCTTAGCTCCAGTGTTTTGGTTTTGGACTCCTTTAAGTTCTTGAGATTTCCAGGTATTTTTCTCTTGAAGCAGCCAGAAACAGTGCTTTGTGAGGTTTGGAAAATACATCATAATCTGTGGGAAAGGAAGAAGTTTGTAAAACAGAGACGCAGTCATGAACTTCATCAAAATGAAGGATCCCTTTGGCTGCAGGAGAGCACTTCCTGAAGGGATCTGCTTATCCCATGGAGATGCTCTGGTGCAGACACTGGACAGAAACAGAGGAGCTGCCTCCCTGCACCCAGCATGCGCTCCCAGCCCAATGGGAAATAACGTCCCTGTGTGATGGGCTTCATCTGATTCCAAAGACCTGACGGTTGATTGGCATGGAAGCACAAGGCTGACAGTTTCTTCACTTTTTTTTTTTTTTTAAATCTCAGGTAATTTAACAGTAAATACTCTTAGCAAAATTCAGCCCTACCTTGAATTGTTAATAATCTCTTTACCAAGAAACTGTGCAGTAGCACCAGATCTCCCAGGTCACAAAACTGCTGGAGCCCCAGCAGCCTTTTGCAGGGTGGTCAGATAAAAGGAGATATATTCAAAGGCAAGGAAGGCTCTGGTACAAAGTCTGAGCTACGGTTTTAAGACTGTTTGGCACTGTGGGCCATTAATACATCTGTATGTTTTTCCCTCTCCTTTCAGAAGTCTTGCCTGGTTACTCTTCATTACATCGGATTTTACCTTCTTTCTTTGTGTGTGCATTCAATGTTTACCTTTCCAAGCAATGCTGCTACGTACAGGTTGCTTCTCCCATGTTTCTTCACACATCCGAGCAGCAGAAAGCTCTGCCCATAGGACTGCAGTGTGGAGAGCATGACTGGCATTTCCGAACTGTGACTTGCAGTGCTGAATGCCAGGGAGCTTGCAGTGAGGTGTGGGATGTGCTCATACTTACTCGATATAGCACTCCTGCTATACACAGGTTCCTTTTGTTATCTAAAATTAACCGGCATGTGCTTCTGGCACCGTGCTGCTGCTGTTTCCAAAGTGACAGCCCCTTCTTTCGCATCCCCAGGAGATCACCTGAGAGGTGGCACATCTTTGTCTCAGCGCTGCCTCCTTCTCTTTCCCCAGCTCGAGGGGGCTCTGGCAGTGTCAAAGCTGCAAGCTCCAAAATGACAAAACCCATTCCCAGGGGTACTAAGGGACAAGGTTTTCCTGTCAAGTGCCCACCTGCTCAGCATCAACACACAGGACGCCACGTTTTCAAAATGTTCTGTTTATGTTCTGTAAAGTTAGGAAAAGCAGCATCTTTTTGACTGCCTCCTTCCTGCATCGTGCTGGGACCAGTCACCAGTGCTGCTCCTCTGCCACTGCAGCAATGCAAGAGCCCGACGTGCTGATAGCCATTCCTATCTTTTCATAAGTCCTTACTATTAATAGCGTAGCTGCAGACAAACTGCTTTCTTTTCTCTACCATCAACCTTACTTTCTTTAAACCTAACACAAAATTTCAAAACACATGAGTACTTCTTCTGGCCAATTCTGCCTCCAAAACACAGACTCAGGTGAGCATGGTGGGATGCTTGTGCAGGAGGACAGTGACTTCTGGATCACTACATCCAACATTCTGTGGAAGTGGCAGGCAGAAGATGCATAAATCACATCAATGTCTTCTGGGTACTTACTGGGATGCTCAAAGGCCCGCTGGGCCTTGCCGACATTTTGGTGCCCCAGATCTTCACTTTAGGAATTTCTTATTTTCAAGGCTCCATTACACAGAGTAAGAAACTCACTGGCACAGAGTTTGCAATTTACATAATCTCTGAGAGCACTCTTGTGGATTTGCAGAATGGTATCAGCAGAGAGTAAGGAAGGTTTACCATGAAAAATACCCTGCAAGAGTAATAACTTCCATTCACATTTTTCTCAAGTCTGTTGTTCTCATCTGTATTTCTGTATCATCAGACACATTGTACAAGAAGTTTTATGTTAAACAAGGCTAAAAATCCTGCTAATGATAAACACCACAAACAAGCGCAACCACTGTATTCAACATGATCTAAATATCATAATGCTGTACATCTTTGCTCCCTCCCAACTTCTCTTTGTGTCCTGGAGCATACACAGGCCAGAGCCTTGGAGACACGTTCCTCGCCATCCACCATCTTTACGATCAGGCTGGAGCCGAAGTGTTCATGAAGTCACAGCTGAGTTGGAGGCACTGCTGCTAAGAATAGATCCAAATTGCTACTGCTCGGTGCAGTAATGACGTGAATTTGGTCTGCGGAGAAAATATAATACATCTTAAAATACAAAAAAACTAGCCCTCAAAAGTAACTTTAAAAATAATTTTAAAAATCTTCGGGATCACAGCAGAAAAAGATAATTGAGACCTACTCAGAAACATTAGTAATTTCATCTCCCTGCATGCTGAGTTAGAGCCTGTGAAAAATGTGGTTAGTGACTAATTTCCATTTCCTGCTTTATAGCCCATATGAAAAAGCTGTTTTGAAGGGTTGGTCTATTTAGAGCGTGTTCAGGCATTGGGAGACTGCAGGCCCCAACTCAGCAAATGGTGCCCAACTCTCTGTGGTGGCAGTGGCAGCTGTCCTAAAGCTGCACCCTTCCAGGCCTGGGGTGCCCGGAGCAGTGCCCGTCTGCACAGAGACACAGAGCAGCTGGCAGATAAGCAGCAATATGAGTGCACGGCTATTTATGAACAAAGTGTTGGCCAGCAGATAGCTTGTTCTGTAGCTAACGAGGGGATGCAGCAGCTACTCCTACTCCCTGAAGTTGCAGGGGTTGAAGGGACCTCAAGAGACCATCAAGCCCAACCCCCTGCTAAAGCAGGTTCCCTACAGCAGGTTGCACAGGTGGGCATCCAGCCGAGTCTCGAATATCTCCATAGAAGGAGACTCCACAACTTCTCTGGGCAGCCCATTCCAGTGCTGTCAGCCTTACCATAAAGAAGTTCTTCCACATGTTTGTATGGAACTTCCTCTGTTCAAGTTTCAGGTCGTTGCTCCTCCTCCTATCACTACAAAGCACTGAGAAGAGCCTGGGTGCCCCACGCCGCAGAGGGGTGCTCAGCACTGCCTGGGCAGCCCGGCCTCAGGCACAGAGAGCTCTGGAGACGTCTGCTAATGAGCTCAGCGCGGAGCTGTTCCAGAAGTCTGTACCAAACGTTGTGTACAACTCAGTGCAGTGCACAGTAAACTCGATAAAAATGACCTGTCTCAACTTAGTGTGGGACTGAGCAGTTTTCCTCCGTCTGTGGGTTCCTCACAGACTTAAATCTGCATACAAAGGCTGCTTTAGGAATTCCATTCCCTTCAAGCTGTGATTAGCATTTATTTCCCTGTGCTGTATTTGAATACAGCAGTAGATTTACTTATGATCTCTTACCAAGACTGCAATCTTTAAAATATTGGGGAAAAGTGCTTATTCATGAAAGAAAAATCAAATGAACAGAACATATCAATTTATTTCAGTTCTACAAAATACAAATCTAAAAATATCATTTTACGGACAGTATTCACCATTTCCTTTGTATTTTAGTACAGTTTTAAGCCTATCTTGCACAGAATGGTAATGTAACAGAACAACACAATATTCTCCATTTTACCTTTTCAGATTTCCTTAACTAAGTCTATCGCACACATCAAAAATATCGTTGTGCACGGGAATCAATTAAACATCTATATTTCAAAAATAGATTGGCTCTATCTCATAACCGAGACACCAATTACAGTACATCTAGTACAAATCCTTCCAGGATACACTCAGTAGTAACAGTGACAGCAGTAGTTAAAATCTTAACAGTTCTGTGAAACGATCAAAGCAAATGATAACAGAATTAGAAAATTCAGTTCATCATTTAAATGTAAAGTAAAACCCATGTAAAACTACAGTGAAAGAAGAAATTACACGGGCACAAGTGCAAAAAAGCAATATTGTAAGCCACCTTCTCTCTTTGGTAAGAATCAATTAGCAGGAAGTACTCGGTAACAACTGGAGTCAAAGACTAATTCATGATACGTATTTGTTCCTACCTTCAGCAGTCTAGATGATTTGCAGGTCTCCTACAGCAGAGAAGTTACAATTCTACTTAACACTGATCAGCTTTTCCTCTTTTAGGTTTAAATATTGAAATTATTTCTTTTCTTTCATAAATAGCTTTTCAGTAGTATAGTCTCTTAAAGGATTTAAAAATAAATAGCAAAATATACACAATTTCAAAGATTAAATTTATGGGTATCTCCCGAAAATATCTCTCCAAAGAATAAATAACTTTGGGTTTCCCAAATATTTGGTAAAATGTCAATCACTTTTATGTGAGGAGCTTTCTCTGAGGAATGAGGAAGTACCATTGATTTTTCTATTAAGCTTTTACTACACAGCCAGAATCTCAGTCAATTTACAATAAGAATATAACCTGTAATATAATATGGAACTTCCACATTAAAAAAAATACAGTAAAAAAACTGTCCAAAATTAAACCTTAAGAATTTCAGGTTCAAACTGGAGGAGCTTCCAGGAAACTATGAAGCTCCCTTACAGCAAGTTGAGCTCAGTTATATATGTTCAGAGGCCACAATAATAATAAAGCAATTTCTTTTGGCAGTAGAGTCAAGGTTGTTTTCTACTGACACATATTAAAAATCAGAACAAAAATGAAGTGGGACAAAGGGAAGCGATGTGGGTGAAGAACACTTGAGTAAAAGCCATCCTGATGAAGAAATACATTTCCTACACGGATTTCAATGTTACCATCAATTTTAAATAGACTCTTTTTTTCCCCATTTGAAGGCTTGACTCCCATGAACAATTAAGGCAATGCCACCAAAAAAATTCCATCTGAGTTTGCAAGTTATCATCTGACTCAAGCTCCTCCTTCGTCATTACTAAAGGAAAGAAGAAAATTGCAGGCCACGTCAGCAAAGAAGCTAGTTGACAATCCAGCAACTGGAAGCATCACTAGACATTAAAGAAATTATATCTTAACTGCAGGAAAGCTCTTCTGGAGAGGCAGAGCAAAAAAAGCCTTTTTAGAAGCTGCCAGCGAAGTAAAGGCAGTCTTGACTGCTCATGTATTCGGAATGCATAAATAACAACAAGTACATTCACTGACTTCCTATTGACACCTACAGACAGTTTACATCAAATGTTAAGCAGAATGTTTTTCTACTCCTTGCTTGATTCCAAGCACAAGATGTAAGAACCAGTTAAATTGCACAGTCCAGCCCTTATCTCTGCAAACCTCGATCTGATCAAGGAAATACTTTTTAGCATCTTCTTCGCTTTTCCCTACTGTCAGCGCATCCCGGATATATTCAATATCCTCTTTGCTGGTTAACTGGGGCATTCCGGTCATTAGCATCATGGAGAACAGGATGATCAGCAGGTTGGTGTGATGTCGGAGAGCTAAATAAGCCTTCACACACACATCCTACAAAAGAGAAGGATTTTCTGTTAAATGATGAGGTGCACGGAAAGGGGTGGTTTAGGAACTTCGCAGGAACTTGGGTATGAACTACGGCCTCCGACCGGCACTGTTCTGTCACTGGTGTGTCAGGGAGAGGAGAGCCCAGAGAGCCGTTCAGCCAGGCACAAGCATTGCGCTGATGTCTGCATCTGTTGCCACCTTGTTCGTTAGCACACCTCAGGGCAACAAGTCCCATTCTGGTGCACAAACTAAAGGCTTTTATAAATAATATGATGTTAGCTGTTACAACTCAAAACCTCAGCTTCACCGGAATTTCAAATTAATTTCCCTGTCATGTAATCCCTTGCTGAGACTGTTAAAAAGGCAGCAGTAATTCATCGTCTTTCTTCACAATTGGTCTGTTTCCATTTAAAGACCATGGGATAGCAAGCGACACTGAATAAAGCAGCACCTCCAGGGCTCTATTCTTCATTTTATGTGGATGTCTTTAAAAGCTGCGGAGGTGATGGCTTGTTTAATGGAGATGGCTCTCCAGGCGTGGTGTTCTCTGACATTTCTCCAGCTGACAGCTCTGCTTCTAACTCAGGCGTGCTGCCTGGCTTTAGGACTGCCGTGGCTATGTACTGTCCTATCGGATTCAAGGGATTATTGTTTTTTTTATTGCTTTTTTCGCTTCCATATATAAGTAATTTGTGCTTAACAGCATAAACTTTACAAGAATTAAATTTCCGCAGCTTAGAAAAACATGAAATACCTTTTAAAAGAATGGTTAATGATAAGTGACTAATACATAAATCAAAATGATTATTTCTTACATTGAATTCATTACTCATTTACTTTTCGAAATAACATTTTAAGGAAAAGCAATCAAATGTTAGAAAGCAAAATGAGGAAGTTAAATTAGGCCTGCAACGCGGTAATGGGAAGAGATGAGAAATAATTCCAAGAAGGTTGTTGCTATTAAAACCCAAGCTGAAGCAACGCTGATTTTTACTCAAATATATATTCATCTTAACCTTTCCACAAATTTATATGAACTAATTTTAAAAATCCTATGTAATTCAAGTATTTTCATATACCTTTCTAACAAATCTCATTAGCTCTGTACAACTCTGTTTATTTTTGACACGGTGGATGTTTTGTTTCTTCCTCAGAAACAGTAAGAATGGTGCAAATAACCTTAACTTCTATCGCTGCTCACATCAGCCACGTCAGACAAATGAGCAGACAGGTCAGGAAAACACAAAGGGAGATGATATTCTGAAGATCTGTCCGTAGGGTATTTTTCTTTCTTATTTTTTCCCCTATTGCCTGGGCCCCTTAAATTTCCAAATAAATCCTGTCCTGAAATAAGATGAGAACTTTAATGTCAGTTCAGCTCTGGCAAAGCAGAAGATGAACTGCAATGGCCAAAGCACAATTTACAATAGAAAACACAATCAACTTTTCACAGGGATTAGTTTCACTTCGTGACACCAGGAAAAAAATTCTACTTATGTATATCGACTTCAAACAGGGAAATCTTGTCACAAGAGTTAGTGTGGTTTTTGTTTCTCTTGAAAGAGATGAAAGCTCTTTATAGTCGTATCAAAGGAAGTTTTGCATTTCTCTGTGGATGATACATCTCACTGCTGAAGGTGTCTGAGACAGAAAAACAGTTACACAGTCAAGAAACTGGCATCTCTCTCCTTGTAAGAATTCAAAGGATTTAAAACATCTGCACCTCCTTGTTAAAGTTATTTATTCAGGCAGGAGCCGAATGGAATTAGGAATTAACATCTCCCAGGAAAAGTCATTGCTGTACTTCTGAGAGAGGCAGAGAGAACCAAAAGTGACACACGTGTGTGTCAGGGCTACGTGAATACCGTGGGGTATACTCAAGCTGTTGAGTAATTGAAAGCCACAAGCCAAATGAGAGGTGCTGAGGAGAAACCACCCCCAACTTGTCCAAGAGACAACAACTGGTTTTCTGAGAGCTTGAAACTGTCGTTCAGTTCTGGTGTCCTAAAGGTCAAGTGTTTGTACAACATGAACTGCCCAAGTTCTGTTATACAGGCCTTCTCTTTCTTGTACATCATTTCTCAGTGACGAAGTGTACATCCTTCTTCCTTCTGTCACCTTTGTTTGACAATCAAATACATGGGATTTTGTAAACAAATGGCACAACCAGAAGAAACAATTAGATGAGTACTAAAAACACAGATCCCTGTAATACCAGGTCTGCAGGGTAAAGTAATGAAAAATGAATGAATGAATGAAATGAGACAGAATGAATAAAAATTCATTCAATTGCAAAAGTAAAGAAAAATTTAGCCTAACTACATGTAATAATAGCTTGGTGGACAGAGCTCAAAAGTCTAGAAAGATCTGCAATAAGGCTCTCTGAAGGTTTCCTACATGTATGAAATGAAAAAGTTGCACGCATGTGGGAGTAAAAGAGCGGCATGGGCTTCAGCCAAAGGCTGGAAAGGAAATGCCACCACGTTTGACACTCACAGCAAGAGAAATCTGGACAGTACTAAGGCAGCTGAAAAATTCACAGATGGGATGGAGAAACAATTGTCTTCTCAGATTAAATCATGTTTATCAAATAATGTTTTCTGCTAAACATTTCTGACATTTCATTAATGGCCTCTGGCATCTAATTTTTTTAAACCATTGTGAAAAGAGCAAAAAGAGAAGCAAAACGTGGAGTAAGAACTAACAGAAACAAGCTTTACTGCCACACTACTGCCAGCTTTAACAGCACAGCAGTAGCAGCCCAGGAATAACCAGCTGTACCCTGCTGCAGGGTGCTTCAAAGTCAGATGTGTAACTACACCTGCAGGAGGAGCTGTGTCTGACACATCTGCAGGGACCAACAGGTGACAGGAAATAAAGCCAAACAAACCCAGAGCTATTTTAGTATATCAAGAAGACTGAAGACTGTGAAAACAAAGGATTCTTCTAAAGAAAACATATTTAATGTAGCTGAAGCACTAATTAATGAGGGATGCTCTTAAAAATTAATGAAGGATAAATACTGAGATTTTTCTATTACTGCTTGCATGAGTCAGCAGGCACACTGAATGAATCCCTTGCTAGTCGGGAGCATAGAATCATAGAATCATAGAATCATAGAATTAGCTAGGTTGGAAAAGACCTACAAGATCACCCAGTCCAACCATCCACCTACCACCAATAACCCCACTAAACCATGTCTCTCAATGCTATATCTAAACGTTTCTTGAACACCTCCAGGGACAGTGACTCAACCACCTCCCTGGGCAGCACATTCCAGCGCCTGACCACTCTTTCAGAAAAGTAGTGTTTCCTAATGTCCAGAAGAATTTTTTTTACCAGGGGAGATTTAGGCTAGACATTAAAGAGGCTGGCATGACACAACCCGCTGGTTGGAAAGCAAAGCTTTCATTTTGCTTACATTTGTTCTCTGAATATATAACTAAAACACTTTTTTTTTTACAGCAAAATAGGAGGTGCGTATCTTGCTCCATGTTACTATTTTACTTGTACAAAAGTATTTTGCTTTCTACATTCTTTTTAAGTCCTTGAAGGCATCACCAGTATAGTACAGCAGGTTGCATACAGTCTGTAACGCAGCAGAACTGTACATGAACTTACATTTTTTCAGTCAGTCTTATTGTTTGTCTGTGCCCACATCATCCCACATCAGAAGAGCAGGTTATGTATCACGGTCACTGCTCACGGCAGTACAGCACATTCACCTGGTTAATGACACTGATGGAACTGACACTGGCACTGTCACGGCATTTCTGCACCATTGGGATGGTAGCAGTATTTACTTCAGAAATTTGTACCACAGTAGAAAAATAAACGCATTCAGTCAAAGCCAGGATTGCTCTCTATGATGAAGGCTTCCTGAAAAGAAGCTATGACCAAAATCACCTCCTGTTCCTTACACATTTGGGCTGCTGAAGTAAAGGTCATACATTCCCTGAAGAGCTGGAAGATCCATACATACTAACACAACATTTCCTCGCTATAGATGCTAAGAACTTGCTAGTCTTCCAATTCTCCACTAGCACATTTTCGTATTTTCAACTATTTCCTGCTTCCAGAACCAAGGTGGTCTACAAACTGACATAGCCTAGATGGGTGTCCTAGCCCCACACCTGCATGTGGGTTATGGCCGAGCAGTGCCACCCTTCTTGTACACAGTACAGTTCATGGACTTCTTTAAGAGCATGGGCTCAGCATTCCCCACTTCCAAAGCTAGTCCTTGTGCAAAAGAAAGACTCAAAAATGGTACATGGTGGTTTAAAGTTATTTTCAGAAGTCTGGGCTCAAGAATGACACTTGCCTAGTTATTTGCTGAACAATCACGTGTATGTGTAAAAGGATGTGCTCACTACCCAATAACAGGTACTCAGTGCTGAAAAGCAGACTCTGTAGCAGGTAGGGCAGAGGGAATGGTCTATCCAAAGCAAATCCTGAGTACCTGAGTCAGGCTGCTGCTCTGACTCGCACTCTGGAGGAGCCTTTAGATAACATAGGGAACCTCCTTTCTAGAAGGCACATATTTAAAGTTCCTAAAGATGCATGCAAGGATACCAGCCCAGACATCCATTTACCTTTGTTCAACCATTCTCTGAGACATCTCATTAAACATACTAAACAGCATTTTGCTTTGTTCTCTTGTCACAAGATCACAAAATCACAACTGTTTTGGAGGAGCTCAGTTACAAATTGCACAAACTGCAGTATTAACACTGTTCTCTTTCACAGAGTTCAGTCCATCCAATTTACAAAACCAGAATTGTACACAGTTTAAGATCAGTGTAAAGTTCTGTCCAGATGCAGCAGGCCCAGCCCCAGGACAAGAGGGCAGAATCAGGAGGGAGTAACAATGGCACAGCCAGCTGAGGAACACTGACTTGTACCACACAGAATACCCTGCTTAATGCTGTCTCTCTGCTGTCACAGGTACTGATGTTCCTGCAAAGTGTTTTAAATACAAACAAGAAACAAAGAAAAGATTGCCTGCCTGACTGCAGCTAGCTGAAGCTCTTCGGCGTGGCTTCATGGCTGTTTGCATCCCAGTGCCCATCATCCTACAGATAATGTTCGCTTTTAGTTAGAGCTAAGATATCCCAGAAATGTATTATGATTCAGTAGATTATATTAACGCAATACCCAGGAGCCTAGACCTTTGAAGTCTAAGGCACTAATGTTCATTTCAGAAGGCAAAAAATGCTGCTTAATTCATTTACAGTTAAATATTCACTTTACCTGAAATTTGTGGAAATGGAGACTTGTCTTCTTTCCGGAGGTCCCCATGACAAACAGAAAATCTGGAGTCAGCACAAAAGGAACTCGTTCCTTATTAATTCCAAGGAAGCTTTTATAATTCCCAAGAATATGGCCAAAATCAATATGAAAAAGGTTACCTGTATAAAAAGAAGTCACAGTTAAGCTCAAATGCAATAAGCTGCCAAGATCACTTATACTTACTGTATTTCCAAAACCATTTTTAGGTCTATCTGATGACTCTGTAGTTCAGCAGAAAAGATTATTTTCTCTCTCTCTCCTTTTTTTTTTTTTTAATGCATAATTGGCTTCTCTTAGTAAAATTATTTTTTGTCTTCAGCAGTTGTTAAAACCAGGTAGACCTGTTATGTTTTCTAAACAGACACTCACAGCTTTTCAAACATGAAGTGAGGAAAGCTTGTGCCTCTGACCCATAACAATCAGATCCCAGCACACCACTACAAGGAAAAAGCTTGTCAATTATGGCACAAATTCTCAGCAATTCTGGAAGTAGAACATGCTTCTTCCTCACAAACCTGCATTACCAATTCAAACATCTTCCTGCAGGGTACAGAATAAGTTTCCCACGCTATGGATGACTTTGAGATCATAGCAAGTATCAGGTCCCAGGAAAGTGATAAAAAACTTCACTTTTAAGGACTGCTACACCTATAGGACTGGAGTGGTCTGCTGCTCTTTAGATTAATTTATTAGTTTCACTGGCAAACAACATGTAAGGATAAAAGAGTATGTTCACTTAAAAACATATATTTGTAATAAGGGCGCATACATACAAGAAGACGAAACATCAAATGAGGTAAGATGTTACTTAATAGTGATCCTTAGGTGTACCATCCTTACATGTGCCAGCATTTCAGCCAGCTTTTGAGCCCTCACAACCTACCCCAGCACTGACATACTCTGCAAACCTCTCAGTCACCTCCTTCTCCCTTCTGTTGTTCCAGACAGCTCCTGTTAAACTGTGGCTAATCTGCTCCCGACTATAAACAAATAACATTTCCTTTACTGTCTGCCCTTCTACTGATCTATCACTCATTTTCTGTCATTACGTAATATGTATAGTACTATATATACTAATGTTGAAATTAAAGCACTTATTTGTCTTCTTTTCCACAAGGATTTCTGGTGAACTTTCTTTTTTTATTGTAGTCTTCAATTAGTTCATTTCTGCCTTCAGGGTTCTTCCTCTCTCCAACCTTCAAGTGGTAAAACTTTAACTACAATATGATTAATATTAAATATATGGTCTTCTAACTAAGCCCAAAAGTATTTTCTGTCTCTTTGCATTATGTAAAGACTAATTAGGAAGTAACAAGCTCATGAAACTGGAAGTGTGTTCCTTAAACCAGACAAAATGCCTTAATATGTGCAGCTCAATCTGGCGTCCTTCCTGGGCTGTCCATAAAGAAGTAATCCCAAAGTTTGTAATACAGAAAAGTTCAGGTTCTTGTGGGAGGCCTGCAGCCATGTGACGAGAAGTTTGTTTCCCTGGGTATGGCAAAAGGACAACAGAATGCTCATGTTACACACCTGCTTAGCCAGCTTCTACAAAGAAATCTGATTTATCACACATTGGTCCTTAAAGATTTCAATTGACTATTCACAGCCAACCTGGTTGTGTTGACCCGCTCGGTCTCTTGTGAATGTTCTAGACAATGTCCTCCTGAAGAACATGGATAGATTGTTCAGTAGACAATAGTCCACTATTCATAGAGTAACAATCTTCCAGAAACACACCTGGTGCTCTTGCATCAGCCAGTCGGTCAGGCGACCACACGCAGCCACCCTTACAGGGTAGCTGCCCAACTCAAGCTTGGGGTAGCTCTCATTGATTGGCCCAGGGGTGCTGCCCAGCAAAGGAGACAAACAATGGTGTGACAGCAAATATGAGAGGTGGCAGCTTCTCCAACTGAGGCTCATCAGCAGGTGAGATTAATCATTAAAAGTGCAATCCCTTGACAATTTGACAAGCATGCATAGCCCCATGCTTTAATACACTTTATTATCTCATGTTTAAATTGTTTACATTTCATTTAGTATGCTCATGTTTGAACATGTTTGGCATTTTTGTCCTGTGACAAACCATCCCACAGACTTCACTAACAAAACACCACACTCCATGTACACTTATTTTCTAGGATTTTCTGTGAAGGTATATAAAACAGTTATGTTTCTTCGAAGTGATCACAGTCCAATAACATTAGAATTCTGAGAGCTCATACAATCCCACTCAGAACCCCATTCACACTCCAGACAAGTGATTATCTGTCTACTTTTAAAATCTTTTGGCTTTTAGATCTTATACCTAGATGTAAACATTTGCTTTACATGCCAGATTACTTAGTCATCCTTGGAAAAGAAAAGCATTATTAACAATCATAGAATGGCTTGGGTTGGAGGGGACCTTAAAGATCACCCAGCCCCAACCCCTGCCATGGGCTGGCTGCCCCCCTCCAGCTCAGGCTGCCCACGGCTGCATCCAACCTGGCCCTGAGCGCCTCCAGGGATGGGGCACCCACAGCTTCTCTGGGCAGCTGTGGCAGTGTCTCACCACCCTCTCAGTAAAGAATTTCTTCCTAAATCTCCTCTTTTTTAGTTTAAAGCCATTCTCCCTTGTCCTTTCACTATCAGACTGTGTAAAAAGTCGACCTCCTCCTGCGTATAAGCTCCCTTTAAGTACAGGAAGGCCACAATGAGGTCTCACGGGCCTTATCTTCTCCAATCTAAATGACCCCAACTCCCTCAGCCTCTTTTCATAGGAGGGGTGCTGCAGCCCTCTGATCATCTTCACGGTCCTCCTCCGGACCCGCTCCAACAGCTCCACATCCTTCCTGTATGGGGGGCTCTAGACCTGGATGCAGTACTCCAGACGGGGCCTCATGAGGGCAGAGCAGAGAGGGACAATCACCTCCCTCTCCCTGCTGGCCACCCCTCTTTTGATGCAGCTCAGGATGCTGTTGGCCTCCAGGCTGCATATCTCTACAATTTAGAGATCAGGGTGTGGTGCAGGATCACGTCAAAGGCCTTGCACAAGTCCAGGTAGACAACATCAATTGCCCTTCCTTTGTCCAGTGATGCCATTACTCCATCAAATAAATATCTAGATCTTATATGAAGGCCCAAAGAGGGTAATGATAGATTTCAATGTCATAGGAGTATCTGAATTTGAAAGCAATGGTGACAGAACTGGATTCTTTACCTTCATTCATTGTTACATGCATTATTTATTAGATTAAAACATAAATCTAGTGAGATGTAGATAGTCCTCGCTTCTAAGAAATTCCCCCCAAAAACCCAAACTCACCTGTCTCTGTGATCATAATGTTATCATTGTGTCTATCTCCTATTCCAAGAACAAAGGTTGCCACGCAGTAGCCAGCACAGGAATAAACAAACCTTTCCACCGCTGCCTGAAACTAAAAATAGTTTTAAAGATGTTAAATGCTTCAGTGTTAGCAACGTTCTTATAGTCATTCCCAAATTCATATGCCTTTCTGTAGATGTGTATCAAGCAAAAGTTAAACAAACTGTCTTATAAAGTACACTGTTGCACAGCAGAGATAAAGATCACAGCCCTGCACTGCACTGGCTATGCTGTGAGAATAGGCTGTACTCTCTAGGACAATTAAAATTAGCGTATAGTAGTCCACACTTTCCAAGAAAATAAAGCTCAAACAGGTCACTGAACCTAAGCAAAGGAGTTATGAGTACCCAAATCCATACTTCAGTCCTCTAAAACCACAGTGCCTCTCAGTGTTCCTAGATGTCCTTTCAATCTACTCCTCATGTATCACTTCTAAATACCACTGACAAAGGAGTCATTTCTAAAGTGTCTTATAACTCTGAAGCCCGGCTGCCAGCTGGATGCAGAAGGCTCTTTCACAGACATTAACAGCTGAGCGCAGGGAAAATGAACGGATTCTTCAAACTCATGTAAGTAACACAACTCTAAACATAATTGTGGACTCCATGCTTCTCAATTACTAGGGTGCAATCGAAAATTCTGTGCCCTGGTTTTGGCTAGGGTAGATTCATCTTCTTCATAGTAGTTGGTATGGTGCTGTGTTTTGGATTTAGGATGAGAATAATGTTGATTACACATGGATATTTTAGTTGTTGCTAAGCAGTGCTTATAGTAAGTCAATAATTTTTTGGCCTCTCACACTGTCCTGCCAGTGAGGAGCTGGGGGTGCACAAGGAGTAGGGTGGGGACAGAGGCAGGACAGGCGACCCAGACTGGCCAGAGAGATGTCCCATACCATATGGCATCATACTCAACCATAAAACTGGGGCAGTTGGCTGGGGAGGCCTTTTATTGCTTGGGGACTGGCTGGGCATCAGTCAGCTGGTACTGAGCAATTGTGTTATACATCACTTGTTTTGTGTATTATCTTTTGTTGATTGTTTTTTTTTTTTCCTTTTTTTTTTTTCCTTTTCTTTCATATTAAACTGCCTTTATTTCAACCCATGAGTTTTACATTCCTCCCCCCATCATGATCCTTCCCCCTGTACCACACTGAGGGAGGAAAACTCAAAGAACTCACCTTCTCCTCAATGACACATCTGTCCTTGAGCCACTGGTTCAGTATTTCATCCTTAAATGCACCAGTGTTGCCTACTGTACTCTGCTGAATTTTGGCAATCGTTGTAGCATCTTTCACAATTTCAATCATTCCTAACAGAAAACAAAGGAGAAACTAGAATTTATATTGAATTTATAACGAAGCATATAAAATACACAACATACTATTTTAAACTGTGCTTTTTAAACCTTTTGCATAATTTCATAGCTTGTGAGCATCCACTTATTTTACAAGCAATGCTGGCTCTTGCCCACTCCCAGCTGAAGCCAGCCAGAGCCCACAGCAACACTATTGTGGAAATACAACCTCTGAAAACCACCACTAAATTGAATAGCTTTGCACTTTGGTTTATGTTTGTCGAGCTGTTGTTTGTCTCCTGGGAGTGAGCTCCAGATCACATTCCAGCTGTTGGAAAGGTTTCTTCTGCCTGTGCTCACAAATCTCCCTCTGCTGGTGAATATCTTCTTGACTCCAGGAGAGCAGAGCTGTTACAGGAGACATCTGCTTTTCTTTGCATTTTCAAGTTCTCCCAGCATAGCTTGTAGCTTAGCAGTGTGAAAAGTCTACAGATTTTAGAGTGGATGCTAATGACAACCATTTACTGATCATTCCCCGCTGTGGAGCTAAAACAGCAGTACAAAACCTACACAGAATGTTGTATAACTTATTCTGCTTAAACAAATATTTCGAAGGTGTCCTGATAAACAAACAAACAAACAAACAAACAAAAAAACGACTATCTGCTGGGAATAGCGTATCTCTCCCGGCAGATCCTTCTCAATACAGATATGCCTCTCAGTAGGTATTGTTAGTCCTAGAGAAGGCTTCAGTAACTGGGACAGATCTCAACTAAGCTGCATTCATCTAGGCAGAAAGCAGCAAAAGCACAGCGCTGTCTGTTACCGGGGATCTGCAGTACTGAGGCAGGTGACTTCTACATTATGTGCCAACTTGAGCTTTTTAAATTTGGCAGTGACCCTGCACAGTAAGTAGTGAAAATTGCCTCACAGAGCCAGGAACATAAGGCCATGCCAACAGGAGAGATAGTAAGGTACGACTGTTCACCCATGATACAGGCTAGAGAAAGTTCCTCCTCCTGAGGCCTATTTGGCAGCAGCAGTGGACATTTCCAGAACTGCAAACTGCATTGAATGCAGATGTCTTCAGCAGACTGAGAAAGATCTACACAGGAGGGGATACCAGCCAGGTGTTAGGAAGTCTGTAAGACATCTGTCTGTTTCCCAATTTTCATTGTAAAATGAGGTATTGTTCTTGTGCAAATACACAGAAACTGTCTCAAGTTTCTTGGAAATAGTAAGAGGAGGGGAAGAAGCAGTTTGGAAGAAAACCATCAACAAATGCTGTCAAAGAAAATTTGCATGTCACCACTCACTGGTTTTGTTCCAAACAAGCATAAGCTGTGTTTCAAAGTGTCCCACACCGGGTATTACTAATTTAGGCTACAGGTATTTTCAGCAAACCACACAGAAGTGAAGCGTCGATGTGATTAACCATGGCCCTACCGCAGTGCTGGGGGCATGCTGAATTCTTACATCTCCCTCCCCAGTGCATGTACAAAAATAAACAATTATTTCCTTGAGATCACAGAATGGGGAACCCATTAAGAATTCAAGAAATAATACTGAAGTCTGTAAGTTGAATATAAGAACGCCACGGTCACTGGCAGAATTCCTACACTATCCTCCATTAATCTGAGATATTACATTGCCTTAATCATAGAATCATAGAATTAGCTAGGTTGGAAAAGACCTAGAAGATCACACAGTCCAACCATCCACCTACCACCAATAACCCCACTAAACCATGTCTCTCAACGCTATATCTAAACATTTCTTGAACTCCTTCAGGGACGGTGACTCAACCACCTCCCTGGGCAGCCCATTCCAGATGATTCCCAAATCATCATTAAGATGATTTTAAACCAAAAAAAAAAAAAAAAAAAAGAAAAGAAATTCTGGAATCTGTCAAAGCATTACATTTGTTATAACACAAGATTAAAAAAAATGACCTATATTTACAGTTTTAGTGTAGTTTGTATTTTGATATATCATGACCATTTCCTTTGACTTTACTAGAATAATATCAATATGATTTTAGTTTTAAACACATGTATGAGGAGAAAAGAAACTCTTATGTGTCATACTACCAAGTATCGTATCAGTGAGCTTGGGTTTTCTGCACTGCTGAGAAATCTTAAAGCCAAAAGAAAGAATGATAAAAGTGTTATGTGGCAATTTTTGGAGAGGAAGTACACTGTAGATATTTGTTTATAAGAGTTCTTAATGTTACTGAGACTCAGTCTATCATTCTTTGATCTGTACAGCAAAATATATTGCTAAAAAAGAAAACAACTAAAAAGCTGGAGATCATGGGAGATAAAGTAGCAGCATTTATAGTATAATTATTTTATCAATCCATGCAGTTCCTATCGTACTGCCAGCTACACAGACGACAGGAATTAACAAACTCGCTAATTTTTACATAGGTTCAAGATCTGAGTAAATGGCAGAGCAGTACTTGCTAATCCATCTTGCTGACAAATGGTTTTTATCAGCCAAAGCATTCTTTTCAGCACGAAAGCTTAATTTGGGCACAGCCAATTTTTCTGCACTGAGGAGGCTTTCCTCCAGCCAGCTGTGTGACAACTGGTCAGCAGAATTAACTGTGACAGTCAATTCTGTATTACCTGAATACTGGGAAACTGCAACGTGGATGTGCTAAGGTGCATAATACATGCAAACCCAAAGCAGAGAGCCACGGAGCCGTTGGGAAGTATACACTGTGTATCAGTTTGGTATCTCTGGATGTAAACGGACTTCTCCCAAGCTGATCAGGTTGCTCTACACACCATGACACAGTTCTCCAGGAAATTTCATAAGGAACTCCTTGACTTCTCCCACTATGAATTCTACAAAATAGATGATCTCTGCTGCATGAACTCATGCTCACTGACGAGTACTGACTGAACATCCCATTAAATCATGTTGCTGCTTCTAGGTAGCATAGAGTATGAAGTTTCAGGTCAGGAAAAAACACAAATGTTTTGCTATTTTAACTCTTTTCTCTCTTTCATCTTTACTAACACATTAAAACACATCTTGAGGAAGTCACTTGCTTTTACCACTTTTTCATATCTAATATTGTTATGAAAGAGAAACTTAGAGCAGGATCCAAACAGTTGGATTAGTGAAGGAAACACAATCACTTAAGCAAGTCTAGCAGTATAAGGATACCCATCAGAAGGGCAGAAACTACAGCTAAGAGACAACTGAAGGTTGCTCACAGAATGGTAAAGAAATTGATGTTGATTTCTGGACTGCAGTGCATACTAAATACTTCTCCTGTACTCAACTGCTCTAACTATGATATTTTGAATTTCTAATTACAGTAAGTGTGATCTCATACCTATTTTGTTCCCTGTAGAAATACAGCCATATGGTAGCAAACAAAGGTCCAAGGATTCTGCTTCCCAAATGGATCCCATAATTCGAAGAATCTAGTAAAAACAAGGATTACACAAAGTTATTACAAGTTCATAGACACAAAGAATCACAGAATGGGTTGGGCTGGGAGGGACCTTAAGGATTATCAAGTTCCAATCCTCTGCCATGAGCAGAGACACCTTTCACTAGATCATGCTGCCCAGAGCCCCACCAAACCTGGTCTTCTCTGTAGAGAAAGAACATCCGCAGCTTCTCTGGGCACCTGAGAGTGCCTCATCATCTTAAGCATAAAGAATTTCTTCCTAGTATTTAATCTACATTGTTCAGACATTATTTATTACTCAGACAAATAACACTGCCCAGACTTCTGAAATGGGGCTAAACTTACTTGTCTATTTTGTGGCTTAAGAGAAGAACACAGAAGGTGTGGAGCCATTCAAGATTATCAGTTACAGAATCAGGGCTTTTATTTCCTAACCTACCCTGTGCCTGGGCAATCTCTACAGTTTACAAGGTATTAATAAGTGTCTGCTATGATTTCTACATGATCTGAGATTGAACGCATTAGCAAGTACACCCATTTTCCACCATAAATATCCCTGCAAATGCTAATAACCCCATTTGTCAGAGTAATCACTGAACTATTACTACAGCAATGCTACCTACCAATTTTTTTTTCCATCTGTAACTTCACCTATCACATAAATAAATGAAAAATTTCTTCATCAGAAAAAACAAGCCATCTTGCAGTAAACAACAGATTCCTTCTCTAGAACACCAAAATATTAAATATGTGTGGCATATGGCAGGAAGAAAAGGTAACAGTAACTTAAAACACAGTAGTACAAAAAAGAATCATAAAATCATAGAATCCTTAGGGTTGGAAGAGACCTCTGAGGGACGTTCAGTCCAACTCCCCTGTAACGAACAGGGACACCACAGCTACATCAGGTTGCCCAGGGCCTGATCCAGTCTTGCCTTGAAAGTCTCCAGGGACGGGGCATCAACCCTAATACTAGGTAACCTGTTCCAGTGCCTCACCAACCTTACTGTAAAAGATTTTTTCCTAAATCTACCCACTCTGAGCTTAAAGCCATTTCCCTGTTCTGTTGCCACAGACCCTGCTAAAGAGTCTGTCCCCTTCTTTCCTGTAGCTCCCCTTTAGATACTGAAAGGCTGCCATCAAGTCATCTCGCAGCCTTCTCTTCTCCAGGCTGAAGAGCCCCAGTTCTCTCAGCACATTGCTGGCTCATGTCCAGCTTGATATCCACCATTACCCCCAGGTCTTTTTCAGCAGGTCTGTGCTCAGCACTTTCATCCCCCAGCTTGTACTGGTAGTGGATGCTGCCTTGACCCAGGTGCAAGACCTTGCACTTGGCTTTGTTGAACGTCATGAGGCTCACCTGGGCCCACTGCTCAAGCCTGTCTAGGTCCCTCTGGATGGCATCCCGTCCCTCTACTGTGCTGACCACACCCCACAGCTTAGTGTCATCAGCAAACTTGCTGAGGGTGCACTTGTCCCCACTGTCGATGTCACTGATGAAGATATTAAACAGTACTGGCCCCAGCATGGACCCCTGGGGTCACCAGGCTCCACCCAGACATTGAACCACTGACCGCCACTCTCTGGACTCGATCCTGCAGCCAGTTCTTCATCCATCAAACAATCCACCCATCAAATCCACATCTTTCCAATTTGGAGAGAAGGATGTTGTGGGGCACCGTGTCAAAGGCTTTACTTAAGTCAACATAGATGACATCAGTGGCTCTTCCCTTGTCCATTGATGAAGATCCTGTTTTGCTATCAGCTTGACATACAGCTTAAAAAATGAAAGCCTCCTATTTTTTGTGGACAGCGTATACTCCTCTGAAAAGTAAAACAATTTTAAAATATTTATATATTAAATTTATACCTAGACTACAGCATTTTATCTATCTTACCTGTAAAATAAGCATGTCCTGACGGAGGTCATCTCCATGTTTGAAGATTATGCCTATGGTTTCATTTGATAGAGCAGTCGGATCTGCACATTTAAACTCAAGCCAGAGGGGTTTCTTCTTGGATGCCATTACTTTACATTTTTCTATCTGTGAAAGACAAACTTATCATTAGGCATTGCACTCCAACATCAACACATCAACCTTCTTACACATCAGCTAGAGAGTAGTTTATCGACTTCCAATCAGTTATTCCACAAGAAACACACTGAAAACACATGTAAAGAATGGTATTCCATTGCCAGAGAAAACCTCACTGAACCTGCAAAGCTTTTAACACAGCCCATGATGAAGGGAAACATAAGCCTTGACTCTCTGCAATTGATTTTAACTTGTAAATCTGCTACAGACAGAAAGAACTTATAAGCCAGGAGTAAGAGCTTTCGAAAAAACTCAAAAACATGGAACCTCCCAACAGCATTCTGAGATACTTTGCAAAACAGGAAAGTAACAGTTGTCCAATGCAATTTGCCATATCATCTACCCCTGTGAATTTTAGAGATCTCAGTTTTTTCAGAGTACTTGATTTTATTCAATTTCCTTAGAAAATTGTGCAGCCGGATTCATGTGGAAAATGGCATTTGTGAAAGTAATTTAATACAGTAATTCATAAAATAACAGAATAAACACTCGTTTAGTTTTACTAATTTTTTGATCTTGAGAAGTTTAGCAATGAAACTACTCAAATTGTACTATTTCAAATGGTTACTCAACTAATTATGTCTTGTACAAATGTGGTATGAAATACTTTCTATTCTGGAATTCCTGGTTCATTACTGAAAATAATTATGTACAGTAAAACCACCTAAAATAATAAAAGCATTTACACACCAGTGTTTGAGAGCTGACAGAACTGATGATATCAGGAAAGAGTATTTCAGAATATTCATGTCTCATAGACTGAGGTTCTGAACTTGTAGTTTAAAAGAAAACAGTTTTTATCACTATTTCTATTAAAAGGCAAAAAAATTGTTAAATCTTCAAACTTACTAGAAACACTGGTTTTGCTACTAATATCTGGTTTAAACTATTCCAATTTCAGGCTGTGAGGATTTTAAGCTTATGGACAAGTAACACTTGTTAGAATGAAGATGAAGTTAAAGCTTCCCAATATCACATGTTGTATCAAACATTTCTGTTCATATAGCTTAATGAAAAAAAAAAAAGTACCAAAATGGTTACATGTATTTTTGGACATAGCTACTTTCCTTTGTAAACCAATTGCTTCATGTACTTAGGAAGGTCCTGGGAGGGCTGCTCACACCTAAGCGAAGGAAAACTATAAAAGCCTGAAAGATGTTTTATTTTGAAGTCTATGGTTTTTGTCAAAAAGTTAACAAAATAAGTTTTAAAAGTTAAACGTATATAAACCTACTAAAAATTATTATTATTTAAGTTTCCGAAGTTATCACAAATTTTGTATTTCTAAGTAAATAATGTTTGAATTGACTTCTGTACAAATAGTACCTCTGTTGTCCCCAGCTGGGAGGTGTTCAGTTCTTTCAGTGTGAAGGCAAACAGGGCTACAGACCATCTACCAAAGCATGGGTTTATTTAACAGAAACATGGACAGATTTGGAAAACAATTATCAGTTAGCCAGATGAGTACTCCACTGATTGGTAGATCCTTAAGCTGGATGGTTCATCTCTTCTTAGCTAAGACAAAAACCAAAGGACTCTTTTCTTGTAGGCTGCACACCAAGTGCATCCAAAGAGCTTTCATTGTGCTTCTCTACCCAAATTTCACATTGCATAGTAGCTGCAAGAGCAAATCCACTTTCACAATATATCTGCTGATTTATTCATCATGTTTTTAGCTGCAAAACATAGGAGTTGGCACAGATCTCAACAATCTCATGACAGAACTGGAGGAAGCAGGTGTTTCTAAACATATTTCCAACAAAATGTTAATGTATTTTTTAATAAAAGCAACACAGTCAGCAAAGATATTGAAAAAAAATCAGAAATAGGCAGGGTAAACATTTGTGTTAGTGAGACCAAAGTCTCGAATAAACCTTAAGGACATGTGAAGGTCAGACACATCTTTCAGGTAAGACGTGGGAAATAGGAATTGAAACTGAACATTCCAAAACCTCTGAAGTCTGCTGAAACGGTTTTATACGGGCATTTAATATAAAATGAAGTCAGCCACCTGTTAAATCTTCGATTTAATTGATACTTAATGATTATAATTTTTTGAGTTGCTTTTTTTTTTAGTGCATGAAAGTACATAATCACACTTAGAAAAATGATATTAGCTTTAGGAAGAAAAATTTTTTGAAGCCATGAAATGTCATCGTGTTCACAGTAAAATAAGATCTTCAGTCGTTTTTACCAAAGGAAACATACTTGCAGATAGGACATTTTTCTCAAAAAGGATTTGTAGAAATTCAAAATGTACTTACCACTAGGGCTCCTGCTCTTAGCCCAGGGTCATATGGGACTCTAAAACTTTCTGGAAGTTTGCTGCCCTGTAGTTTTTCAAGTTTTTGTCTAAGCTGAGCAATAACTGCAATTGCAAGTAAGAAAACACATTAAAAATCAGAAGTTGGAAGTAAAAGCACTACAGAACTTGTTAAGAATCATGATTTAGCTAAAAACAAATCCTCTATTTAGCTATTTTGATAACTGCTTTCCTTATGGACACTCTGTTTTGCGGAATGGAGGATAACTCTGACTTCCATGATTAATGGCCTGTTTCAGATCTCTAAAGTCTTCAAGCACCTTACAACTCATGGGCCGTCTACACAGTGTCAAAAGTACCACACAGTGCTCAATGTTCCTCTGAAGATTCCATCTCCAGGGTTGAAAAGATGACATTAAAAACTCAACTTTCATTTAAAAAAAAACAAAACGACACAGCACGACACAATATATTTTTATATATTGCCCTTATTACTGCCAAGAAAACTCTCAAATTCTACCTCAAAGGCTCAGAGAGAAGGGGAAATTGGAAGTACCTTGCATTTACCAGTATTATTTTGACCTATCTCACTGCTCTTACAGCCAGATTCACGGCTTTTGAATTCTTGCAGCGCTGTATAGCGTAGTCATAAGGAATTCAACCACAGAGATGCTGAATTTCTCATTTAAGTTTTCTTGTTGCAACCTTGTAAATCTCATATTACAGTAAGAAGAAAATTTGGTGACTGATATGATATGTACTCTGGTAAAAATAAAAAAATAATTAAAATCTGTCAGCGAGATAGAGGAGCTAATAAGTGAACAATATAATTAGACAACTTTCCTAAGAATAAACTAGGTTGTGGCAACCTAAGTCATGCAAAAGCTTTCTAAAATTTAACTACTGATCTCTTTCACAAATCTAGCCTGATTTCAGTAAGTCTTCTCATAATGTCAGACAATGTAATTTGAAAACTGTATACTGACCAACTGAAATGAGTAAAAATTAGGTGTTAGCTAATTTTAATACACATGTCAAAGCACTTCCTAAACCAATTTCCAAGTTAATCTAGCTTAAGAAGAAAGTAATGTGTATTTTAAGAGAAGTGTTTCTTCTTTGAGAGAAGAAACAGCTGCACATACACATACAGGGATGACAAATCATCTAACAGAATGGTGATGAAAGCAGACAATCCAATACAAGCTGGTAATGCTGTATTCTTAAGATTTTATTTATTATTATTACTTGCTATGTTTTTAATATAAAGAAAGAGTCTACAAGTAAAGTGAAAGTAAGTTTGATGACATGATTGCTACTAGAATACCACAGGCCTTAAAGTAGTTTATTAAAAAAATAAAAAAAACCACAAGCACTGAAGGAAGAAAAATATGTCTATAAAAATTAGATGAGACTGCAAGAGAGAATGAAATGAAACAGTTTAAAGCATTCAGACTTAAAATATAAAAAGAGGATAGAAATGATGTGGCAAAAAAAAAGAAGCAATAAACTAAAAAAGAAAGTGTAGGAAATACATTTTTAAAAATTCAAGAAGTTCAGGATACCTATAGAAAAAGTTGTATCCTCAGTTATCTGAGAATAAATTAAACTAGATGTATCATTAGTAGGACAGTCTGAATGGAAGCCTTATTCAGTGGAAATGTCAATTACATAAGACCTCTTAAACTGTTCTGCTGTAGATTAAATACAGAGATTCTTTAATTTCAAAATCTGGTGGGTGCTAAAGGGATTGCTTTCTCTTGAAACTTTTCTTCTTTTCCCACGTATTCTTCAAAGATAATGTACTAAGGAAACCATTGCTGCTACAGACATGTACACCTGCAAGGCCCTAAGTTCCTTTCTGAAACATGAGGATCTGACCAAATCTGCTTAGATTATATAGCACTTGTAGAGGCACTCAAAATGCCGTTTAGAAAGAATATTGTATAGGCATTTAGTGAGCTTCAAAATTCACACTACATATAACTGATAACATATTGTATATTAAAGAACAAATGCATATTCCTGTTACACTTGATGCAATTACAAATAAATTTTTTGAGTGATATAAACAATTTTAATTACAAAGGCAGTACCCAATGCTCTGTGTTTATACCACGTTTTTGATACAGAAATCTTCAGCCCTGAAGGATACCTCCTGAGAGCCAATAAGTACAGCAGTCAGCTCCTCAGTGGTCTCCTTACTTTCCCAGCTTTCTCCTTACTTTTTTACAGCTGCATCTCAAATACCATCCCAGAAACTTCCCAATAAGAACAGGAATGACTTTTGAACCAAGGACTTTGTGGTCTAGAATATACTGGTCTGAACATGTCAGAAGAGCTGGTATGTCTCTCCCTGAAATTCTACAGCTTACAAAATTTATTATTGTCATACATCTCTTGCACTTAGTCCCAAATCTCAGCAACTAACAGGAATTTTAATAAAAATGCCTCTAAGGAAGTCACTTGAAAAAAAAAAAAAAGGGGCAGGAAAATGCTGAGGTAAACAGGCATTGCATAACCCAAGCATGGGGCCAAAGCAGTGCTTACAGGAACTGAAAATAACAATGTCACATCTGTCTCACAGGACTCCTATTCATCGTGCTGCAGAGCACCAAAGATGGGCTCTGTATGTTCAGGGCTGATCCACCAGCTACTTGTGGCCTAGCAGAGACTGCTCTGAACTCCTCCCCACTCCTCTTGCCAAGGGCGTTGCAGGCACTGCCCAGGGTAAGGCTGTGTTTCTTGACTTGTGCCATTTTTTGCTCTTTATTTCCAGTTAATATTTGCGTCCTGGGTTGCTTCTATTTTTCAGTGCTGGCATTCAGCTAAGGATTATGTACAAGATTCTAACTTTCCAGTTGCATGGCATGAGGCTCAAGAAGCTAAGTCAAAGAAGGAAAATGTTAGTTCTGTAATATCATTTTGGGTGTAGAGAGCAAACAAATGTATTATTAGCTCAATCACTATAAACTTACACTGGCATTTTATAAGAAGTAATAATGGCACCCTTTGACAGTAATCTATCCATGATTTTTAAATAACCTCGGCAATACAATGCCTAGATTTCAAAGCTAAATGGAAAAGAACAATATTATTACAAATGAAGAAGTGTCTGTTAATAAATACCTTGAGAAGTGACATCATATTTTTCCGCAGAAACTGATTTTATCTCCATTGTGACCTTATGCAGCAATTCAATGACTTGAACCTGTTTCATGAAATCGTGCAGCATTGCTTTTCCACAGCCCCTAAGGTAGGCTTCTAGGATCACAGCGAACCTCTGCTGGTAGTGCATAGATTGGGCAATCTCACTTCTTAAAAACCAAAACAAGAAGTGACCAATTCTTTTGTTCTGGTGGTGAAGAAAAACATTACGATTAGCACACATGACAGACAATTCATTGACATAACACTAGTAACTCAGCATGAGTTGGCGGTATTTGAAGTACTTACTCTCAAACCCCGCTTCAGCAGAAATCTGGCTAACGCACTGTCATGATATGGCTCAAATTTCACAGCCTGAAAAATAGAGAGAAGACACGTTAGTAACATATGTAAGGCCCTCTTACATTTACACTTCACAGATCACATGTACAGAACGCACTACTGTAAGAAAGAGTATAACAAAACATTTTTTTTTTTTTTGAGGAAACAAAGTTGAAAAGACAAAGCAATGCTTCTCTGCTGGATTCAGCACACTCCTTTTATCTGCAACAGGTTCTTTTCAGATTAATGCTGTGGTCAGCAGGGCAAGGGAGGTGATTGTCCCTCTCTGCTCTGCCCTTGTGAGGCCCCATCTGGAGTACTGTGTCCAGGTCTTGGGCCCCCAGCACAGGAAGGATGAGGAGCTGTTGGAGTGGGTCCAGAGGAGGACCATGAAGATGGTAAGAGGGCTGAAGCACCTCTCCTATGAAAAAAAGGCTGAGGGAGTTGGACTTGTTCAGCCTGGAGAAAAGGCGGCTCTGGGGAGACCTCACTGAGGCTTTCCAGTACTCGAAGGGAGCTTATACGCAGGAGGGGAATGGCTTTTTACAAAGTCTGATAGTGATAGAATAAGGGGAAATGGCTTTAAACTGAAAGACATATTTAGGTTAGATGTTAGGAAAAAATTCTTTACTGAGAGGGTGGTGAGGCCCTGGTACAGCTGCCCAGAGAAGCTGTGGGTGCCCCATCCCTCGAGGCACTCAAGGCTGTGTTGGATGGAGCCCTGGGCAGCCTGAGCTGGTGGGGGGCAGCCAGCCCACGGCAGGGCTTGGGGGTAGGCGTGCTTTAAAGTCCCTTCCAACCCAAATCTTTCTGCAATTCTATGGTAAGTAAGGCAGGGCCAAGCTAACTGGTGAGACTGAGTTCTGGACTGCCAGTGAAACAGCACAACAGCAGTCTGTAGGAAAACTTAGGAAGATGAGAAAACAGTCTGCAGCCTGATTGACACAGAGAATGCTTGGAAAGATTATTGTCAAATGAAATAATGTATTTGTAATTATTCTTTTATTAAAATATTCAGTAAGAGCGCACCATTTCTGCCAACATGCAGCACACTGGGATTGGGCAGCAGGGCTCCCCGCTGGGTGTCCCAGCTCCCACAGTCTAGGAGCAGCTTATCAGTGCCCCTCATCTCAGGAACTCTGACCCTCAGTCCCAGTGGACTACAAAAGAGAAGAAAAGCTCTGATACAAATCCTATTCTATAGGAAAGAACACAATTAAGAAGATGAGTTTAGCAGAGCTGCTTTTTTCAATGACTGTGAGCACAGATACGTATTTTTTCTTCCAGAGGACACTCCCCTGCACCAAGCCCACAGATATAGCCAAGTCACGGCCAAAATGGGGTGGAAACAAAGTCTACAACTTTTTTGGAGTGTCAGGAATTTTGTTCTGTTATTCTCACCCTCACCACAATAACCAAGTGAATTGGTCTACAAAACAAAACCTAACCCCTGCTCTGGGTTGGGCACTGGGCTGTGATGGGGAGCTTGGTGACCCCTCCAAGTGCCTTCTCCAGCTGCTTCCTTCCTGCAGAATGAGGGACTCAAACTTACAGGAGGATCATACTGAGGCTAAAGGGGATGAAAGGTAGGCATGTAGACACAGAAAGGGAAATAAGTAGCAAACAAGCCCTGGAAGAGTCATAAAATCCCTTGCATGGATAGTAGGGTTGGTGAATGGTTTAGGTACCGGAAACAGAGAGCCAGGACATGGCAGTGGGGAGATTAAGGGCAAACAAAGGGATGTGCAGAGCCCACAGCATGCAGCTGCTCAGCTTTCAGAAGCATCACAGTACACAAACCTCCAGGGATAGCTATGCAATGCAGCATAATGATTCTTTCTAGATCACTGTGTTCTGCAGCCTGCAAGGAAGCAACCAAGCCATCAGCAGAGCTATGCTGAATTCATTAAATATCTTGTAAATGTACTGCAGCACATAGTTCTTCCCTTATTAATAAAACATCAACACTAACTCCCCAATAGTTTAATTCACCCAAACAACTGCATCTTACTTAGGAAAGACAAGGAGAACCTACAGTCTTAAACTGATTGTAAAATATACAGATTCTTTACTTCATGTGTGACCTGATGAGGTATTATGTTTTCTAATAAAAATATTATTTTCACTGCAATAAGGAACTCAAAAGCAATGGCTATTACATACATTCAAACAGATTTGCTTCCAGGCCCAAGGAAGGCTATCAAAGACCTTATTCTGGAATACATTCTGCTGAATGTTCTCCATGCACGTTCCTGAAAAACAACTGAAGAATCAAACAGAGCCAAAGGCCTGGTCCCTGCTTCAAAACAAAACTTCCTTATATTAAAGTTATAAATGTATTTCAACATAAGAGATACTAAAAAAAAAGTTTTATGACTGTCCTTATTATACTTGTGTCTTGGAAATAATTATTTTTTAAAAAATCAATCCAATTTTTTCTGCATAGAGACAATTACAAGTATTTGAATATGAATAATAAAAGCTAGCCATGAAAAAAAGGCTTGATAGTGTTTCCCCAGGTCCCTTCTTGGACCTTTGCTGGGTCAGCTCACCAATGGAAGGCCTTGACACAATGCCACATGAAGTAGTGCGATCTTTTTCATTGGTATTTGTTTTTCAATGGATTTTGCTGTGATTTAATTATCCTCGTGACATTTTATCACAGATAGCCACAGACTCTTATTGGATGCTCAGTGGACTTATTTATGGTATAGCTACTTCCGTTTGGGATAAACCAGGTGGGAAATAACACGATTCTCACCTGCACTGGGATGTAGGATGGAAACACCCTATGCACAGGGAAAGAAGCCGTAAAGCTTTCGTGAAGGCACGCATGTGAAAAGTCATGACTATTTTCAGGACGGACAGCCAAGATGTCCTCCTAGAGCAGAGGAGCGCCAAGCATCCATTCATTCTCGGAAAAATGCAGTGTCAGTACTTGGCTGCATGGTATCAAAGGTCTGTGCTCTGCAATTAACCACGGAAGAGAACCCAAGGAAGCAGCTAAGAGGTAAGAGCTGGGACTTAGTATTTTTTTCCCTTTTGAGGATGACAGTATTTTAACATCTGGATACATTTCTTACTAAAAATGACATGGTGAAATTAAACTACGATGGAATTATACTACACTCATTTAATTTACCTTTAGAGTGGTTTATTCTTTTTAAAACTCTCTCCAGAAAGCAAGTAATCTCAAAAAGAAATTTTAAAAAGAATATTTCCCCCGTTCTCTTAGGCACTTTGATACGGACCAATCGCCATCCCATGCTCTAATTTAGGTACAGAGGAAAATGAAATTGCTGAGCTGCGTGCAGACTGCAGAGCTGCAGCCAAGCAAATCCAGCCCAGCAATGTGGGAGGTCTGGGAAGCAACCACCGCAGTTCCTTTGGCTAATGCTAAGCACACCAATTCTGCCTGAGGAGCCTCATCTTCAGACAAGTGAAGACAACGCTAACAAGGTTTCTTTAAAGCACTGCCAATGTGCAGCAAAGTCTGAAAAATGAACTTTATTTTTCAGCAACCAGGGCCCTCGGAACACATGGAAATGAAAAGACCCGTCCCACCAGTTCCCAGGTTGCAACATTTCCTTTTTTGGGGGGTGTTGGTTTTTTTGGTGTTTTTTTTTGTTTGTTTGTTTTTTTGAATGCCAATTCTGTCCTCTGATTCTTTGAAAAAAGCATTTCCTGCTCTGCAGGCTGACAGCCCCACACGCGACCCAAAGACCTGCCAGGCCCAGGAAGCCGCAGCACTGCCACTTCACTGGGGAGCACGCTTCCCTTGCAGGACTGCAGGTCCCACCTCTCAGAAGCCATAGGACTTTGCCACCAACAGCCAGCCCAGCCCCAGCCCCACTTTGTGAGAAACAAACCAACCAATCTGCTTGTACAACTGATGCCGACTTTCCAGACGTTTCACCTAGCAGACTGCACACAAAGTACTTCAAATAAATACAGTGGTGATTCATTTCCAATAAAAACACATTTTTTTTTCCACTCAGCTTCCCAGAATGAATTAATTTTATCTACAGATAACAAACTTTTATTTGCTTGTTAATTATTTCAGAACCTTCTAGATAAATTTGGTCCCCTTAAAATTCCAAGACTGACAGCACTGCCACACATTATATAACTGCATTGTCATTCCACATCCTGAAATCCAACCCCAGACTTTTATTTGGGCCTTTGCTGTGTTAACATCTACCTTTACTTTCTTCCTCAATGTTGGTAAAGCTGACCAACAGCTCATCAGTTCAGCATGATTCAGAACTGACAACAACTGGATTAGAGAGAGCACAGTAAGGATTTGCTCCCACCACAGCCATGTTAAATGTTGACAACATAACATACCACTGTAGACATAAGATGCAAACTGTAAGGCACAAGGCAATGTTAATACAAAAATAATGATACAGACAAAAGGTGAAAGTAGAAAATGTGTTTTGGGTTAGTTTGGTCACTACCACTGCTTTGATCATACACTGAAGGCTTCAAAAACAGGGTTGTTTGCTGGCTTGGGAATGGTTATGTGGTAATGTAAATATTCTCAGAAGCCAGAGATCAAAAATGCAAATACACCTTACCTGCACAAGTTGCAAAAGATAATGAAGAACATCATCATCTTCTAAACTTTCCAGTTTTTGAACTGCCATTGCTCGTACATTTTCATCAGAAAAGTTACAGTCCAGAAGTTGCATTGTGAGTCCAACATCTAAAGTGCTTTGATCCCACACCTCCTTTTTAGCTAGCAACTGGTACGTTTTGGCCACTATTTCTTGTTGTCCCCATTTGACAGAGCTAAGAAGCTTAGGGTATGCCTTGGGGTGCTTTATGCTTTCATATCTAAAGTGCCACAACAGTTCTTTGTCCTCAGGAGAAAGTGGATTAAGAGGGTCAGTTGCTATGATCTCTTCAAGTTGCTTACGAAGCTGGTTGGGCATTTCGGCTCGTGTCCTATCCCCCTGAGAGTCAGATGTTATCCTGTGCTTGGGCAAGGCAATTGGGTGACAATATTTGTCCAGCACAATAGAGATAGCCATGGAGTTTTCTTTATCTGGATTAGTTGCTGAGGTGAGTTTGTCTGCATTGATACTTCCTTGTTCTTCCCCTTTGCCTGGGATCTTCCACATGTGGAGCACATACTCCCCACTTCGTAGCAGGAAACGGTGATCTATCAATAAAAGATTCACATAATAGAGAAGCTGAGTTTTGCATTTTGAATCAGAGTTGGGGGATTCATGTGACTGAAGGTTTGTTTTTGTGGACAATCCCTGTGCTTTACCACAATATATCTGAAGATTCAGGAGTGCTCCTTTAGGCAAATCCTTGATTTTGATATCAAACTCCAACCAAATATTCCACAGAACCTCCTCAGTAAAAGGCTTTGAGGAAGTCCTCCTTTGTGAAAGGAGCTGTTGTCCGTGTTGAATGTTAGCCTCCACAAATACAGTAAGATCAGTATTTCTTGGTAAAACTGGGATATCTATTCCAATTATTTTCACCCTGAATTTCCTATTACAATCCCACAAAGAGATAGTGAAGACTCTCTCATGATCTTTTCCATCTATTGTCAGTTGTTCGTGATATCCTGTAACTCCTGTACAGTCATCCACCAAGGGCCACTCTTCCTTCTGCACCTCATCCTCACTTGGGTCAGGGGGGTTGTCTAACACAAGGTGGATTTCTTCCCCATTCTTAAGGCATTGTCTTATCCAGTGAAAATCTTTGATGGGGGTGTCTCCAGTAATGTACTCATCTCTGCCACAAATCCTAAGAACGAAATCCAGTTCACTATGATCTTCAGGAATATCCATCAAGGATTTTTTCTTTGCCATTTTTGTGAAAAAGCTATGGAGAATCATATCTGGAGTGTCATCTATTGACACTTTAATTTTTTGGCTCGTTGTTCCTCTATGTATGATTATGAAAATGTTATTATTGGTTATCTTTTTAAACAAATATTCTGGGAGTGGCTTAGATGTGGTCCATGGGTGCATTGCATACAATTTGGGATCTCTACAGGCTACCTCTATCATTCGTGGAGTGACTAATCTGCGTCGGGTAAATTCTAGTTCATCATCGTGCACGTTGCTTACATCAGTAACATCATAACCAATTAAATCATTAAGCTGCCGCTGAAACTCCTGAACTTCTTCTGATGGTTTTTGTTTCTGGACAACATATATCTTGCCTACTTTCTTCTGTAACACTTTCCAGTACAGTATGCAGTCTAACGTCTGTAATAGTTGATGTTTATCATAAATTTCATACCACTGCCCCTTCTTCTGATACTGGAGAACAAACTGATCGGGGGTGAATGCATGGTAGAAGTCTGTGGTTTGACTCATCTCTATTGCACGCATCCAAATTTGTGCTTTCATTTGCTCAACAGTACAGTTTCCAGCTATTTCGAGTAACATCATTTCCGGTACTTTAGTATGTTTATTGCTTGTAGGTAAAATGAACTCAATGGATATCAGTTCCATTGAAGACAAATTACTCGATGTACAATGAGGTTTCATTCTTCTTCTCCTTCGTTTGTTTTCTTCTCTCATAACAACAGGCTGTTCATAGTCACCCAACTCCATGCCAGAAGAAATCTAGCAAAACATAAAAACATTTGATTGCTTTCTCATCTACATTTTTTCTTTACTGTTATTTTTTACTTATTCATGATTAAAAACACAGATCAGTCAGAATCCTGCTACATGTTTTTTAGATTTCCTCTTCCCCTTAATTTCTGGTCATAAATACTTGCTTTATATAAACCACTCCAGATGTGATCTTTTCAATTCAAAACCAAATATAAGAAAAAAAAAAAACCAACAACCCAATGATTAAATAATTAAAATAGAGCTTTTAAACAGCCTTCCCAGATTTCACTGAGGATAAGCAGTCTGACAGTGTATTTCTGCCATAGTGACTTGCTCTTGCTTCTATTTAATCAAACACTGATTCTTCTTTTTTGACATTGTTGGTATTAATAGAGGTGGATTTTCATAGAGATCAAAAGACACCGTAAAGTGTATGAACAGAGCACTATCCTACCAAGTTCCAGGAAAGACAGAAAATGGCAAAACAAACAATTAATTTTCAGACCAGACTCATTTTCCTCTACCTCTCTTTTTCGTGATGATGAATAAGGACTTGCACCAAAAACATTCCTTAATATTCAAAAGCCTGTTTCTTAAGACAGACGTTTAACATGCATCTGAATTCTTCAAGTCCAATATCTTTAGATGTGATTTTTAAAATCAAACCACTCACCAAACTTACAACAAACAACAATTTTAAAAGCAAGCACTTCCAACATAAACTATTACTTTGTTACAGAATAAAAAACTCCTAAGCTGGGGATTGGAAATACATGAAGTTTAAGGTCCCTTCCAACCAAAACCATTCTATGATTCTATGACATTTTATTACCCTGTACCTCATTGGTTTTCAGTAAACCAAAATTATTTTTGTTCACAGTTTAACATTGTTCAGTCGACGTGAGTTTAAGTGGAAATTATTCACCAAGAGGTTGGAAAGACCAGATGCACTTGCACAAGCCGCCTACTGAGTTTTCTTTCACTAACTTACAGTGACATATGAAACATCTTTTTCAGATAAAGCTTTATACAAAAAAATATTTCTCTAACTACTAGAAAAACTAAAACACGCTGATGTAATGATGCCTCAGCAGATAACAGAACAAGAAGATAAAAACATGTTAAGCTAAAACAATCTAACGCACTAACTACAACTCTTTTTTCAAGTCCCGGAAAGCAAACTGTGGACACCACTTCTATAATTAACAAAACACAAGGAATTATTACCTGCTTATTAAATAAAGGCTGAATTGCCGAAGACGACTCATTTGTTTAATTTTTGAAGTTCCTATTTTTCAAAGGAAGATCATTCATACAAAAAATTCTTTGTTTAAGCTCTTCTGCTTTTCTTGCTCGCCCTCCTATCCAGATGCAAAGGAAGTGCTGCACTTAGCAGGAAGGAAGTTTTAACCAAGTCGATTACACGTATGATTGCTCATTTTAAAAAAAGTCAGAATGCTTTTCCTGTTGTAACAGTAAAAATACACTTACAGTAGAGCAATGTAATTTTAACACACGTGCAGAGAAGGCACACTTACAGCCTGTCTTTAGCACAGGCTAAAACAGCTAAAAATAATTTGGGCAATAAAACTAATGAATCTAAATAAAATATTTTTAATGTCAGCATGAAGATGGAGTATATTTTAAAGAGTTTAACTACTTTTTAAGAGTTGAATAAAAATACTAGACAAAAGAAAACTAGATCTGCAATGCCTCCTTATTTTTATTTGCCTGATGGTAGCACTTTGAGGACTCCTAGCATATGTTAGTTACAGGTTTTTTTAAGCCAATCTTCGTATAACCGTCACATGGAGATGGTATATTCCAAGGATCTTGCACAGTAACCTCAACAACAGAATCACTGGGCAATCTACCTCCTCATCCTTTTAATTCATGCAGTTATGATTACAAGCACACGGTGAAACCCACTAGAAAAGACAACTTAAGATTTGGGAAGAATTTTAACTACAGACTTTCAACCTTAATTCTGAGAGCTTGACTTTGCAGCATTCTTCCAAAGTCTGAATTTTGAAGTGCTATTTCTAAAAAACATAATACAGTCATCTATTTAATGCATTTTTCTTCTTTTAAATGTGAGCTATTTGCAGGGAGGTTTCTCATGCCAACAGGATACATATGTTTCTTACAAGTATCTCTCATTGTAGATGTCTTTTTGATGGCACTACTAAGTAAACCTGGACTCGTTACAGTTTCATTGTTTTTTGACAGACCTAAGAAAGCATGCCTGCTGAAAACGTCTTATTTTGCCACTTTGCGATAGGTACTTAAGGATAAATTTTCCAAACACATATACACATATATTCATTCTCCTGAAAAGTTATTCCAGCACTAGTCCACTGATCAACACTGTCAAGACATTCAAATGAAGCATCTCTGCCTCATGCTGCAGAGAATTACTCCATATGCTGCGCAACTACAGTGACTGACAGTTTCATCCCCTTTTAGGACCTACTAGCAGAGAAAGGGTATGAAAGAATCAGATATTCCCCAGAAAACTGCATTAGATACTGTGCCAAGTGTGTGACACCTGTGTAGCTGCCCATACAAGACTCTTCTCCCACATTCATTTGGGTTGTGACCTGCCACGTCTAGTTCAGTATAGATATCCAACTTCATCTCTGGCCCAGCTCCATCAGCTTCAGAAGTCAGTTCTTGGAATGATGACCATCTCTAGCCTGTGTTTGTGTAGTGACAAACACATGTGTCCCCACTCTTACTTAAGCTGACACCAAAATTGTAACAATTTCCTGCTAATCCATGAGTGGGCATGGGACAGATTTCCTCACACATATGCATCAGGAAACTTCTTTGTTTAGAACTGAGAATCATTTAAAATAACTTCCTAAAACCTTTGTCATGCCTAAGCATTACTTCCAGTATGGATGTTTCTATATGCCTATTCCAACAACACCAAAAAATATTTTAAATTAACTCCTTTGTTTTTTTAATTCTTAGGAGGCTTTATCAAGTCTCAATTTCCATGTAACACACTGAAGCATCCTACCACTGGCCCACAAATCCTGGAAGGTACAAGAGAACACAGGAGGAGGTGGGCCTGTACAAGGTAACTACAGGTTACTAGACAGGTTCACTCCCATCTCCCACCAAGTTCCCACCTCTTCACTCAGGTCAGCAAACTGACTGCAACAACAACAGAAAAGATTGGTTAATTTTCAGCTGGATCAGTTCCTTGATCTGACTCACCAGTTGAAGGGGTGGTAAGACAGGGAAGGGAATGGGACCACTGCTGTTCACAGTAACAGACACTGAAATATTATAAATAATGATACTGAATCAGTGCACCTGCCAAACTTCCCTGCCTGGTTAAGACTGTGTAAGAGTTTTACTACTGCTTATTCTTTACCACTTACACTTATTTTTCTACTAGTTTCTGCTTTTAGTTTAATACACCATATGGAAAATGCTTTAAATTAGTCTTTTCACATGACTGCGATCTCCTCTTCAGACAAAATAATCTACAGGAAAATAGGCACTATCCAAGCAAGAATTGTATGTTATGCAAATACAATAATGATTCAAGTACACTGACACTTTGAGATAAAGCTAACTGTAAAGATAAAGAAAAAAATCCACATAAATGACACGACCCAAAGGTTTCCAAGCAGCACGCTACATCTACATGCCAGCATTGCTTTTTAGCTGGAGACTGCTTTGCATTTAATGTATAAGAGTAAAATTTATCTTCCTATATACACATTACGCGCGGTCGTGAGCAATGCAGGCAAGATGCAGCACAAACATGTTAAGCATGAAGACAGCTAAAAGAACTGTCTTGGTTGGGTCTTCTGTCAAATCCACTAGCAACTACCAACTCTCACTGGGATTAAATCAACACAAGTTCCTTCCATTAGCAAGTAAACATTACGGATAATATAGCAGCCTTTTGCATCAAAAAGTATACTGATCAGCAGATACAGCTTAACAGGAGGTTGTAGAATGAATCTGACTATAATTCTAGGGGGACTGTGATATTTTCAGGACCTCCAAGACTTTCTGAAGGACTTCTGCATATTTTGGTTTCTACTAAAGTTCTCTATCTGGCAGATACCCAAAACTGGAACAAACAGCAACTTCTAGCTGGTTCCAAAAATAAAGATAGGAAGTTTGGAAGAATTCTGGCTAACCAGTTAACGTCAGTGATGGGTAATTTACTTCTAAAACAATGCAGGATCTGAAAACCCAAGGATCACAGCTCCAGCTCCTGCAGTAACACACTGTCATTTCAAGTTGCACCCATTTTTCCAAATACTGATGTTAAACTGTATCATGGGATCATACAATCACAGAATGGCTTGGGCTAGAAGAGACCTTAAAGATCATCTAGGTCAAACTCCCTGCCGTGGGCAGGATCTACAGAGAACACCAGCTCCAGAATGCCCTAAGCTATTATTTCAGACATGTTTTTTGTCAGGGAAAGTTTATGATTTATACGTACTGGGTCACACAAGAGATTAGTATTTGTTTGATGACAAAATACAGTTATTTATTGTTTAAACTCTATGCGTAGTATAGCTTACTTGCAGACGTTAAGGGCACAGGCTGATTGCCCACTTGGCACAGTTTGGGTCAGCGTACCAATAATTTCACTTGGAGAGTTTCGCATCAATCCTACAATTCTTCGTCAGGCCAAGCCCTAACTCGGCACCGAGGCCACACAGCGCGAAGCACCAGCCATGCTCAGACACACTCAGCCCCTGCCTTGCGGACTGCAGTGCTGACTAACGACTCAGCAGAGCCACTGGAAGGGCTCTCAGGGCAGAGCGCGTCGCCTGACCCGGGCCGGGCACCGCCGGGAGCGCGGAGCCAAGGCCGAGCCACCAGCCAGCGCCGGGCCGGGCCGAGAGCGCCCCGCGGCCGTGCCAGCTCGAGATGGCGCCCAGGGCCGAGCACCCGCGGGAGGAGCGGAGCCGCGGAGCCCACCGCAGCCCGGCAAGGAGCCCAAGACCGCTCGCCTCTGCCCGCCGCGGAGGCCGGGCCGCGGAGCTGCGCTGCAGGACCCCGGCCGAGCCGCCCAGCCCCGGTCAGCCGCGGGCCTCGGCCTCGGGCAGCGCCGGCCTAAGGCGGGGTCCGGCTGCGGCCCCGGAACGGCGCTACTCACCGCAGTGCGCGGCCGCGGCCCCGCTCCGGACAGGTGTTCTCCTCAGCAGGAAGCGGAGCGGGTCGGGGGCCGGAGGGGAGGCTCCATGGCCGGCGGTAGGCAGCTCCGGAGCCGCCGCCAATCACACGCCGGGCAAAGGGGGAACCGGCGGTGGGGCCTCCCCGCCCTGCTCGGCCGGCACGGCCCGGCCCCG